>NW_015115933.1:0-40598 GCF_001443285.1 Poecilia latipinna
TTCTTGCCAAGTTTTCTGTTATTTAGTAAAGAGAAATACTTTGGATAATTCTAAATAAGCTACAACCAGAAAAGTTTAGTTTGATTTAACTTCAGACGGTGAAAGACACTGTGTCTTTTTATTCAGAGTATGGAAATATCTGGTTTCAACAGCAAGTGTGAGTTTTCACTTGCATCACCACTTCTCTATTTGCTCCTGGTGTTTGTAGGGATTTTACACAGGAGGCACATAGTCCCCATAGTTGGCCATAGTTTGGGCCGTGTCTCGATAAAAAAAAAAAATCCAACCCAGAAATGTGAAGAAAACATGCAGCTGTGCAGGTCAGAACCTGTAATTACAGAAACAACAACAACTACGCTTCTCCTCTGAGAATAAAGTCAAACATCTCTAAAATAACTCAGTTATTTTATTTAGACAAGTTTAGAATCTTCTGAACCAAAATCTGATGAAAATATTTGAGTTTTACTCAAAGTAAACAGCATTAGTCTCTTTACAGACATCTGTAATTAAAATGTCTGACAAACACTGCCCCCTGCAGGCTTTTAAACATATTACAATTTTCATTACAAATACAGAAACTGGATTAAAATCATTAAAAATCAGATGTTGGGACGACACTAAAATGTACAACAGAGTATTAGGCTGAGAATTTGTTTAGCTTTATTATGAAAGTAAAGATGCAATATTACCAGAAGAAAAGGGTTAAAATTATGAGAAAAAAAGTCGTTTCAATGAGTAAAAAGCTTTGATAGTTATGAATATCAGACATGATCAGTTCGGCAATTCAGTGATTCTTTCTGCGACTCAGTTGTTTGGATGATCATTTCAAAGTGATAATAACTTGATGCTGATGTGATAAAAGATTAAATAATTCCTTATTTGTAACTGGATGCTCAACATTCCTCATTTTAACTCAGTGGTCCTGCAGGAGTTCTTATAAAATCACTACTTTATTCTCCTAATATTACAACTTTATTGTCAAATTACTATAACTTTATTCTATTAATTTAAAAACAAATATTTACTTAGCATGGCCCTGATAATCCATTGTAGAAAAGCTTTAATTCCAACACATCGCTGGCCTTTCATTTGTTTAATCTGAACGAACGAACGAACGAACGTCCATCCATCCATCCATCCATCCATCCATCCATCCATCCATCCATCCATCCATCCATCCATCCATCCATCCATCGTTACCTGGCTCCGTAGACGTAGAAGCAGTAGATGTGAAAGGTGAACAGCGCCACCATGTCAGACAGCAGTGAGAGGGCAAAGGTCAGGCCGAGGCAGGCGGACAGGCCTCCGTACCAGAGGATTCCCTGGATGAACGGCGCCATCAGGTGGATGTAGCCTGCAGGGCGACATGCAGAGATGAGCCTCATGTTGGTGAACGCTGTTGGTTCTGGTCGGTTCTGGTCCGAGACTCACTGATCCACAGGTGGATGTGGTAGAGGAAGAACCGGCCCAGAACCTGGTCCAGGGCCCGGTTCATCTTCAGGCCGGCCGGAGCTCCCATCAGCCACTGCAGCAGCTCCTCCAGCTGCTGTGCCACGCTCTGTGGAGACAGAGCAGGGCATGCTGGGAAATTACCGGCTATGAGTCACAGGAAGGAACATTTACAGTTAATGACTTGAATGCAAAAACAAAACAAAAAAAACAAAAAACTGAATACCATAAAAAAAAAATCTTAAATGTCTCATCATAATTTTTGTTTTTCAATCATTTTTAAAAATGTATTTAAATGTAATTTCTGATTGGCTACCAGTCAAATTCATGAAGTTATTTTGCTGCTCAAGCAAGAAAAAGCCCAAAGGAACCAACACTGCTGCAAAAAGCTGTAAGAACAGAGGCAATGCAATGAAATTTAATGTGATTAATATAAAACATTACACATTTTCTTACAATCAAAACAGTGGATCGTGTTGAAAAGTTGCATTATCTGGTAATAAAATAATTACATGTTATCTGCCACAGAACTAATGGGCGTCTAAAATCAGACAGTAGGAGGCAATAAATAATTACTGAATAAATAATTACTGAATAGTGAATAAAAAACATTCTAAAATTTGATGTTTATTTACGTGCTTCGTAGCATTGTCTGTGGGATTGATAAGGAGGTCAGAGGTCAACGTTGTTTGGAAAAGTTTGGGAACTCCTGGTCTAAACTCACTGACTCTTTGGTTGGTTGGATGTTCAGACATCCAACCCAGACCCACCATTCTATATCTACAGTATATCTCTATATAATCTCTATATAATCTCTATATAATCTCTATATAATCCCATATCTGCTGTGACTCACGTCGGCGGCCGGCACCATGTTGCTGGCCAGCATGGCGATGTGTTGGTCTCTGTAGAGCCACAACATGAGCAGGACGCCCAGCGAGACGTCCAGCAGGACGGACACCAGGACGTTGGCCTTCCTGCAAGACAGACAGGGGGACAGGTGAGAGGGACGGACCCTGTCTGACCCGGCCCAGCGTCCCTCTGGGACAGAACCTCCTCCCACCTCATGAAGTCCATGTGGGCGTCGGCCTGCGGGGCGCCCAGCGTCTGCAGCCGCTCGGTTCTGTAGCTCAGCTGGACGCAGGTGGACAGCTTGGAGGACAGGAAGCGCAGCGGGAAGACGCTGAGGATCCTGGGAGAAACGGCAGGAGGTCAGAGGGAGGCAGCAGGACCAGAACCGGAACCGGACCGGGTTCAGGCTGGAACTATGACTCACTCAGGCTGAAATCGGTTCAGACATTAAAACGTTTGCAGGGGATTTTCTCCATAAAACGACTCGATTTGGACGAGAATAAAACCTGATTAACAACATGCAAGTAAAAACTTATGGTTTTATAAAAAAATCTAATTTAATCTGCAAATCATAACAAGAGAAAATATGTTTCTAATATTCAATGAGATTATTCACAAATTTTATCTTTTACTAACAACTGGAGAAAAAACAACTAAATTAATAAAATTATTCATATTTTATTATATTATTAAGCATCTGTAGCAACAAAGACACATTCTGTGGAAAAGTGTGGCAGCCATGTTTCAGCCAGCTGACTGGCAGTGTGCAGGAACAGGTGGGGGAGGGGTCTCTGACTTCTTTCCCAGCTTCTCATTTAAAGGCCATCAAGGAGAAACCAGGAGGAAAATTTGACCCATTTTTAATTTTTCAGAACCTTTTTGTACAGTGAAGCCAGGAATCAGTTTAGTCTGTTTTTCCCGTCTGAGACGATTTGCAGGTTTTCTTCAAAACTAATAATCATTTTTATTTACTGTTGTGTTTATTTATTTTAACTGTAACTAATAAAACTTTGAAGAAAGACATAGCTCTTCTCAGTTCAGAGTGTATTTCTCAGCGGTTCTCCCTGATATTTAAAGATTGCGCTCCGGCCCGGTTCTCCTCACCGGGCGCTGCAGATCCAGGTCCAGACGGAGAGCATCCGGCCCAGCAGGAGGCCCAGCGGAACCGAGGCCTGCTTCAACAGCTCCACCACGATGCTGGCCTCCCGGCCCTCAGACTGCCAGTGGGTCGACCGCAGCGGCCCGTCATCGTACCGGTCCAGGACGAAGAGCGGCTGGCTGCGAGCCACCGTCCCAAACACCTGAGAAGGAAGAGGAGGAGGAGGAGGAAGAGGAGGAGGATGCAGGGGAGGAGGAAAAGGAGAAGTAGAAAGAGAAGAAGGAGGAGGAGGATAGGGAAGAGGAGGAAGAGAAACGAAGAACAGCCGTTGTTATAGCAACGGCTACTGGACGTCCAAATAAACCATCAACCAAACAAGCTGGATAATGACTCTAAACAAGCAGCCAGAAATATTATGGGATGGTTGAGATCAGAACTGATTCATGTGTTAGAATGGCCTAGTCAAAGTCCAGACCTAGATCCACTTTATACACAGTGGCTGCAGACCTCTGCTCCAGATGATCAAAGCTGGAAGAGGCTAAAGGCCACAAAAACACGCCACACTTTTCAGAAAGAACAGAACCCTTCAGAACCTTCAGAACCCGGATCGTCTCTGGTCCTCTGGTACCTGTCTGAGCTCAGAGTGAGGTTCTGATCCGTCCCCAGACTCCTGGGCCTCCACAGGATGAAGCTGCGACAGCATCACCTTCCTCTGCTCGTAGTGGACGAAGATCACCTTCTCCTCATCCTCCTGCTCTGCGTCGCCGTCGTCCTCTTCGCTCTTCTTCTTCTCTGCTTTTTCTCCTGAATCCTTCCTGCAAACTGGAGGAGAGAAAATTTTCCAGTTTTCATCGCCAAGAAGGAAATTTATGAATATGAGATGATTTTAGTTTGACTGAAATAATAAAATAAAATATTTATTAAATAATCAAATAAAAATCAAGCTAACAGTTCTGATTGATGAGCATTATTTCTGCTGCTGCTCCAACTCATTATGAAGGTTTTATTCTGTTTTATTATTATTATTAAATTTTTTTTTTATCTGTTTGTTGTTAAAATGTTTGAAATATAGATTTCCAGATTATCCAGAGATAAGGACTGCACAGTGGCACAGCTAGTAGAGCTGTTGCCTTGCAGCAAGAAGGTTCTGGGTTCAATTCCTGGTCTTTTTGCACAGAGTTTGCATGTTTTCTCCAGGTACTCCGGCTTCCTCCAATCCAAAAACATGACTGTCGGGTTAATTGGTCTCTCCAAATTCTCCCTAGGTGTGAGTGCATGGTTGTGTGTCTCTGTGTTGCCCTGCGACAGACTGGCAACCTATCCAGGGTGACCCCGCCTCTCGCCCAGAACCTTAGCTAGAGATAGGCACCAGCACCCCTCCCGACCCCACTAAGGGAAAATGGATGGATCCAAAGATTATCCAGATTTTTCCAGACTCAAAAATCCAGTTTTCAGGAATCTTTGAGGAAGGAAACAACATTAATTTTAATAAATGAAGGCTGTTTGTAAACTGTCTCTGACTGCTGCTCTTGTCCTGAACTCCAGCAGGGGGCGCTCACTCTGGTCCTGGCTGAGCACCTCGCAGCTGAAGCCAGTCTTTCCGAACTGCCTTCTGATCTGGAGCCAGCGCTCCTGGGGGAAGATGGTGCTCAGGTCCCTGAGGAAGCTCTCCATGCCCTCCTGCCCATCTTTAGGGAGACTCCAGGAGCCGAGAACCGACAGATCAACGCCACTCTGAGCCTGCATCTGGGACGACAGCATAGAGGGAAGAAGTCCAATTAGTTACTGCGGTTTATTTAACGGGACCCTGATTCACCCAAACAAGTCCTAAAGCTGCAGAATGTAAATTAAAAATCTATATTTTTTACGTATTTGTTTAAACTGTCACCATGCTGAGACAGTTTAATATGAAACCGATCCACTTTCTTCCAGTGATTAGAAACAACCAATCAGAACAAGGAGGCGGGTCTTTGCGCTGTCAATCACTCAGATTATATCACTTATAACAGGACATTTTTCCCTTTTTCACTTTATCTGCCAATGGAATAAGTACTTTTTATTATTATTAATGAACAAACAAGCCTCTATATCTTCCAGAAACATTACTTTTAAGTTATTTTGACTTGTTTCAATTTGCACTAGAAACTAAACCAAAAATACTTGGTAACATTTTGTGTATTGCAGTGTAGCTGAGGGAGAAGGTGGAGGAGATTCGATCTTTTCACAGATTATCTGTCTCATAGCAAACTGTCACAGTTTTAGCTAATATGTTAAAAACATATATTTTTTATAAAAGTTACATACTGCAGATTTGGTTCGTTATCAATCATATTTCCAACATTAAAGTCTCAACTGATCGTAAACACACCCAGACAGCACAAAGAAAGAGTAATGAATTTATGTCTGTAACGTCTATTTTTTCATTCACCACAGGACAGTATTTAGTGTCGCACCGACCTGCTGGATGTACTGCTTGACCTGAGCCGGGATGAACGGGTAGTGGATGACTGCCAGCACCACGGCCGAGTCATGGCCGGAGATCCAGCGGCCCACCAGCAGCCCGCTCTCCGCCCGGTTGCAGCACTGTGGGAAGAAGATCTTCAGCACCATGACGTTCACAGCTCTGATGATAAACAGAAGAAATATTCAATTAGTTCAATGTTAACAAGTTAAAAACGTTGGATCAAACTTTACACTGGAATGACGGAGGAGGAGAAAAAGGAGGAAGATACATTTCATATATAATTAATGATTTTTAAGTGAATAGTTTTAGAAATAAATACCTAATATTTATAAGTCTGTTTGCAATAAAGATGTATGTTTCACTTCTTGAAGTAAATAACTGTAATAAATTGATTACATTTCGATTTAATGAGATTAACAGGTTTTTGTCTTTATTTTTGTAAAAAAAAAAAATAGAAAAAAAAATAAAAAACTAAACTGAAAACAGGACAATTCATCCTTCTTCCACTGGGTTTAAAAGGTTAAATCTAATCCAAATCAATTAGTAATCTTCATTAGTAGCAAAATTAATAGCAAAAACGAACAGTAGGAAATGTAGTATGTGCTAGGCAGCCATAAAAACGTCAAAACAACTGCAGACATCTAAATCCTTTAAGGAGACATTGTTGATGAATTGAAACCAAATGGAAAGGAGATTCAGATGAATGTAATGACGAATCGCCGAATCAAAGCCTGAAATATTCATTCATTTAAGGTAAACTGTGTCTATTGACAGATAAGCGCAATCCGAGGAAAGCCTCCAAATCGGACAGTATTTAAGTGGAGTTTGGTGAGAACGCTGGCCTCCTTTCGCCCTTCACTCGCCCCGTTGTGGTTGTCATGGCAACACGGGGAGCCCTGGGCTGGAACCTCATTGATTTCTGCGGCAGTGATCTCGATTTCACAATCCAAGAGGAGGAAGTAGGTCAACTGTAGAGCTAGCTGATAAAATACGAAGCTGTCACCCGAGAAATATTTATTAGCAGAAGTGATTAAAATGAATAAGTAATGTTGGTATATTAGGTTCTTCCTGTCAAACTCCTGCTGACAGCTCATCGACTTAAAACGCTTAAATCTACGCTAAATTAAAACGCAGAAGCTCCATTAAACAAACAAACTGTTGAGCTGATGGGGAGCATGATGGAAAACGAGATGCGAGTGTGATAGACTTTAATTTTACCTTCCTTAACACAATTAAACGGTGTCTCCTTCCGAGTCCGGTTCTTCTACTTCAACAACGTCGCCATTTTATTTGTTTATAGTCCGTCACTTAAAGTGTCCGAACAGAAACAGGCGTGTTTGTTCTGTTCCCTTCTACAAAGTTTGGTGAAAAACCATAAAAATACATGGAGAGAATTTTGTTGACTGAAAAATAAATTTTAATATATGTTTAAAATGACTTACGGCAACAGACAGAATCATAATCTGTCTGAAAAATCTGATATTTTAAAGTATAATGAATAAAACTTTTCTATAAATAAATTACATAATTACAGCATGATAAATTCAGGCAAAATTATTCTCCACGTCATTTTTTTCAATACAAAACCGACGAAACTAATACTTAAACTCGGTAATATGTATATTTGTTAGAACTGAGTGAAATACTTACAGGATAATATTTATTCTTTTGTCATTATGTATTTTATTCCTGAGTTCTTGGTTGAATTTTAATAATCATTTTTTATCAAAGACATAGATATCGACTAGACTCAGTTTTTAATTATTTATTGATTGCATTTATTTAATTATTTTTTTGACTTTTCAATATTGCTACTTATTTTGTTCTTTTAATATTAATTTTTTTTTACCATTTTAGTATTTTTTTTAATTAAAGTTACTTTTGCTGTCATTTAATTTTATTGGTTAACCTATTTAATATTTTTTAACAAAATTGTGGCCCATTTCTTGACATGTATTTTTTATTCCTTCATTTACATCTGATTATTTTACAATTTGCTTAATATAATTGATATATTGTAGTTACTATTAACTACATAATAAATTATTTTAATAATTTTACTGATTTTTTAATGATTAGTAATTGTATTATTTGGTTTACATCAGGCTAGTTCTATAATTGTGTATAATTGTGTGTCTTTGTAACAACTTTAAAACTATGGACAGACTGCAAACTGCAATGTTATACAAAATAATAATTTTATTATTGCAATGAATAAATTCCAGCTGATTTGTTACTATATGTTGATGCACATAGTGTCAACAGCCTTGTCTGTTTTTGTAATACATTTTAAAGCAGTTGCATTTGACATTACAGAATTATTATCTAATATTTCATTTTATATTAAATGTAAACTTTTTTTTTAAGTTTATGTAAGAATAAATAGAAAGTTTGATCTGTTTTTTACTCACCAGGTCAGGCTGCTGCTGTTAACATCCAAACTGTAAAGAGTTTTATCTGCTCCCGCAGTGACACCGCAAAAAAAGAGCGGGAAGGAAACTTTCAGCTGATAAAGAAGATCTAAAAGCTCCGTTTCATGCAGGATTGTAATTTCACTATTTTATTTTAAATGTGTTTGATTTAAATGTCAACATTTAATTTTAAAAACAACTAAAACATTTTAATAACAACTTTTACCTATTATAAACATAATTAGTAAATCATTTTGATGTAAAAATATTATTAATTGCATTCAAACTACATTACCCAGGAGCAGTAGTAAACCTCGCATTGAACTATGGGTAAGCAGGAAGTAAACAAACACACGTGGAAGATGGCGCTTTCAGAGCAGAAAGAGAGGAAACCTGAGGATATTTTACGGGATTTTCGGGCCTCGTTTTTCTCCATGAACCGCTTGGCTTCGTTTCCCTGGACGGTGAGTTTGAGGCGCCGCCAAACTCCGTTGAAAATCTGCCTGATTCTGCTGCGAGGCTTTAATTTAAAACACCCACTGAGATCAGCTGCTGGGCAATAATCACACATAAAATGTTTCAGTTTCTGAAAGCTCCGGCTGCGAAAACACTCAGCAGTGGATTTATATTGCACAACTTTCTTTATATCCCTACATAGCATTTCAATCAGATAGAGGTCTGGAGTTTGACTAGGCCATTACAACAGTTTGTGTCTCTTCTGTTGCATTCTAGCTTCTGTGTTTTGGATCATTTCTGATTTAGTATGGCTCCAAACGTTATGCATCTTTGCAAACCAAAGTCATGCACCCGTTTTGTTTTTTAAAGGATGAATCTTTCCGTCTTTGATTTTAACAGTTTCTAGACAATGAGCTGCAGAGCAACAAGTCATCAGAGTTCATCTCAGAGCTACTGAAGCAGGTGGGATGATCCTCACAGAACTTTACTTTCTGTTTAATCTGAATTAAATCTAAAATAATCCAGTGTTTTTGTTTTTTACAGACATGTCTTCATCCTCTGTGTGGAAAGTTTCCACCATCGGTCCGATTCAGGAGGATTTTCCTCTCTGAGCTCATCAAACGGGTCAGTTTCATTAAGTTCACAACAGAAATTATTTTCTTTCCCACTAATTTCTGATTTCCAGTGATTCCTACTAATAGGCTGTTGTGTGTCTGTGCAGCAGGAGGCTGCAGGCTGCGACCCTCTGGATGAGCTGTATGACGCCCTGGCGGAGGTGGTGGGGGTGGAGGAGACGCCGCACTGCCACAAGAGCTACTTCCTGGTACTGATCGCCTCCGTCACTGGAGCGGAGAACCAGGATTTATTAAGCAGAAGCAAACTAACAGCTTCAGTCCATCCACTGCAATAAGCAGCACAATTTAATAAATATACAAATAATTTTTTTAGTCATAATTTAAATTGAATTTGAATTAAATTAATTAAATATTTGTTTAATAATTTATGTAATAATTCATAATCATTTGAGGAAATGTACAAGTTGTGTAATTAAATTATAACATTTGGACTTTTTAATTTAATAAATACCTGAGCTTGCAGTTTAAATGAATTTAAATTTAGTCATTTAAACTATAACTAAATGTATTTAGTCGTGTTCAGAGTTTGGATGTGATTTTTGTGCCGCAGCCCAGCGGAGACGCCATCAGCCTTCTGGAAAACGTGGCTGTGATCTCTGAGGGAACGACGGGCCTGGTGACCTGGGAAGCTGCTCTCTACCTGGCAGAGTGGGCTCTGGAGAACCCACAGGTGTTCACCGGCAGGTGTGACGTCACCTGAACCTGAGCCGCAGCAGAGCCGTGTGAAGCTGCACAGCAAAAAATTAACAGCAATAATGAACACTTGATGCTTATGCATTTATAAATGTCAGGGTGTCAAACTAAATACTTAGCTACAAAATGAAATATTTAAATATATAACTAAATTAAATAGACAGTTTACATTTTTAGTTCTAAACTAACCATTGCACTAAAGATTTTTTAGCTTAAGCTAAATATTTACTTCATAAGCTCAATATTTAGCTTAGAAAATATTAAGTTTGCAAACTTTATATTTAGATTGAAATTAAGCATATAACTAATTCCAAATCAAATAGTTATTTTAAATGTTTAGTTCCAAAGTAAATATTTATTTTAACTAAACATGTACTTGTCAAACTAAATATTTAGTTGAGTAGCTGTTTGAACTAAACTTTGCAAACTTAATATTTAATTTGCAAACTGTTTAACTATACATATAGTTCCAAATTAAGTACTTATTTTCCAAGCTAAATATTTAGCTTTTGTGTTTTTTACTGTGGGACTGTGACTTTTATAACTGAGTGAACAACATGGTGAAAATTAACTCCCAGTTTTTTCTCTGACTGGCTAAACAAACCAAAATGTTACTGTTATTGTTTTTACTGTGTAACGTTGGAAACGGTTCCCGTTAGAACTCTGGGTTCTAACAGGCTCTCTCGTTCAGGTCGGTTCTGGAGCTGGGAAGCGGCGTCGGATTGACCGGAATCACCGTGTGCCGCTCCTGCAGTCCGGTCCGGTTCGTCTTCAGCGACTGTCACGCCGCGGTTCTGGAGAAACTCAGAGAAAACGTCCGTCTGAACGGCCTCGACTGCGGGAAGAGTCCATCTGTCACGGTGGACCAGCTGGACTGGACCACGGCGCCGGAGGAGCAGATCCGCCGGATCCGACCCGACACGGTGATCGCTGCAGGTTCGGTCCGGCTCGAGGGCTGTTATTATATTTAAGTGCTTAACAAGTCTTCTGTTGCTCTTGGTTATAACAGTAAGCTAAAAAAAAAAAACTTAAGTGAAAGTCCGGTCCCAGATAAGTAAGCTAATGATATCAAAAAGAAAGGAATCAGGTCCAATCAGGTGTGGTCCTTTGTGTGGCCACGCCCCTCGGTGACTCTCCTCCCGTCTCCTGCAGACGTGGTGTACGATCCGGAAGTCGCAGGAAGTCTGGCGGATCTGCTGCTGAAGATCCTGAAATGTTCAGCGGTAGCGGAGATCCTGATCTGCTCCACCATCAGAAACCTGGAGACGTACGGCGGCTTCAAGCTGCGGCTCGGTGAGGATCAAGACGCTTCAGAGCCGGAACCGAGTTCCAGTCCCGGTCCGGTTCCACAGAACTGGGTAGAGGACCCAAAAACTGTACTCGAGTAAGAAGAGTAGCGCTACTTAACATATTTCTACTCAAGTTAAAGTAAAAAGTAGACGTCCAAGAAGTTACTCAATGAGTAAAGTATTCGGTAAAAAGGCAACTTGATCGAAAAATCAGATTCAATATTTTACAATGTCTTCAGATTACAACAAAGTATCAGAACCAGAATAAAAAATATGAGAAAAGTCGTAATTCGAGTAATGATATAAAAATAAAGCCGTAATAATATGAGCATAAAGTCATCACGAGAATAGAGTCATAGCAGATTACAGACTTTGTTGTTATAATCTGACTTAATTCTTGTATTATTTGGACTTTATTCCCATAATGACTGTTATTCTGGTAACATGACTTCTCATTATTACAACTTTATTCTTGTAACGTCATTTTAAAAACATTTTTAGCAAGGCCCTAATTTTTACTAAAAATTAGGCATAAATTCTGGTATTAATACAAATAATTACAAAATAAAGAATTAAATCAGGATCAGCACTTTTCTGTTTCCATTTTTATCAATATAAAACTTATAAAACTAGCACTTACAGTCTACACAGTTTGTTAAAACTAAAGTACTTCCAATGACAATATAAGAAATTTAAAAAATAAGGTGCAGTAAAATTACTCCTAAAAGTTTTATTTTCTAAAAAGTTACTCTAAATGTAACTAGTTACATCCTGCGGCTCCTCCCTGCAGAGGCTGCAGGTCTGGGCCACCAGGTTCTGACCGGACCCGTCAGCGCCGTGTTTCCCTACGACCGGCTGGCTCCAATAGAACTCATCACAGTGTTCAGGTGAGCCGACGCTGCAGGATCAATGTTTTATTTACAAATCACATAAATCAGGATTAAAGCAGTTTTTCCTGTTTCTGTCAGAGTCCAGGAAGGATGAAAGCTCCTCTTCATCTGGGAGCCACCAGCAGAGGCAGAACATTCTGGTCCCAGTTATCATCCCAGCGCTGCCCCCTGCTGGCGCGGAGGTTCCTCCGGAAAACTCCCAGTCTGCCGTCTGAACTGGGAAACTCTGAGAGGAGAGACTGGAAACCAGCAAGGAGAAGAAGAAGACAGACTGAGTCACTTCCTGGGACCCGAGTGGAGATTCCCCCAAAACGTCTTCAAATCTAACACAGTCAAACGTTTGTGCTGCAAAAAGGTTTTGTGCTGGTATCACTTTAAATATATTAATAAAAAAAGTTTCCACAGGTCAGAGGTAAACCCAAATTTACAAAATCAGATAAATTTGGTGTCAATAACCCAGAGGTGGGCAGAGAAACCAAACATTTACTAAAATGAGACTAAATATTACTTCAACATATTTTACTCAAGTAAAAGTAAAAAGTAACCATCCAAGAAATCACTTCAGAATAAAAGTATTTGGTAAAAACGTCTACTCAGGTCCTGATCAAATTATAATTTAAAAATTACATGGACCAAAATAAAATATTTCTGTATTTTAAGGACAAAAATCAGAAGAATTCATATAATTAGCAAAAATTAACAAAATTAGGCAAAAATAAAATTTTCTTATTCAGTTTCCTTCAATGAAAAACTTCAGTAAAAACTGCAGGTGTGTGTCTGAGTCTGGTGAGTTTTTGGTTAAAACATGTTTGTTTTTTCATTCAGTGGGAAGAAAATCCAGAAATTTGACTCGAGAGTAAAAAGTACAGCGTGTTAAAGTACTACTAAAAGTACATTTTTCCCCAAAAAGTACTCAAATGTAATTGAGTAAATGTAACTAGTTACTACCCGCCTCTGCAATCAGCTACACTTTGCAGCATAACATTTTGCTTGTGCTGCTTTTGCTTTGAAGATATTGATGACCTCTGACCTTTGAAAAGTTCCTATTTTTAAATGATAGCGGCACAAACAATGTTTACTGCACAAACCTTTGACACCAATTCTTTTAGACGCAAAGAAGGAGCCGACTTCGCTCAAACGGACGACTAATGACTGAAAACCTTCTCTGGATGCTGAAACTGGATTCCAAGCAATCGTCTGCTTCATTAATGTTGCAGAAACATTGATAGAGCTGCATGTTTTGGGTTTGCATCAGTAAAGTTGTGAACGCAGCTGCGTTTGGTCCTGCAGGTCGAGCTTCAGCGGATCGTCTCACCTTGAGCTGCTGGGCGAGTTCTGCAGAGTCCCTGAAGATCAAACCGTTCACTTCGTGCTCCACCAGCTCCTGCAGGCTGCAGGAAACATGGACGCTTTTCAAAAATCTAAACTAGTATCTGTGTGTGCAAACATGAAGGAAGGAAGAAAATAGGAAATAAGGTTTGGAAGGAAGGAAAAGCAAATTAATGAGAAAGAAAAGGACAAGAGAAAAAGCAGAGGAGGAAAAATGAAAAAAGAATACAAGGAATTAAGGAAGACATAAGAAAAGGAAAAATGGGGCCAAAAGGATAAATAAGGCTATTATCTATGAAAGATGGAAGGACAAGGAAGAAACATCAGGCTGGACTTAGAAAAGAAAGACATGGTAGAACAGAAAAGAGGGAAAAAGACAACTAGGGCAGAAAAGATGAGAAAGGAAGAAAAGAAGGGTAGAAATTAAGGACAGACGTAAGGAGAGATGGTAGGAACGAGGACAAGGAAGGAAGGAGAGGGAACAAAGTGAAAAATGGATTCAAAGTTAGAAAGGAGGAAAAACCCGAAGCAAAGTGGGACAGGAAAGAAGGACTTAGAAAGGAAAAAGAAGCTGTGGGTTCTGTCTGGTCCGATTAAAAGCTTCTCACCAGTGGAAGTGGATGGCGCAGACAGGAAGACAGCAGCCGAACATGTCCACCACCTTCATGGGCAGGTCCAGACCGCTGGACGACTTGTGGAGGCAGACGCCCAGATCTGCTGAACCTGGAGGATGAAAAGACACGAACGACGACAACGGACGAAAATACATGATGAGGGACGGCACTTTTTTACCAAAAGTAATTTTTGGTAATAAAAAAAAGATGTCTTTGGCAAAGAAAAATCACTTTTGGTGGAAAATGACTTGGGTCGTTATCTTAGGATAATCAAACAAGAGGTGGGGCTTTCTCTATGGAACAGATCCTCAAATAAATAAAACTTGGTAAATAAAAATATTTATTTATGTGATGGACCAGTTTTTGACTCCAGTTTTTCCTACCCAGCAGCAGCGGGTAATCCTCGGCCTCCAGCCACGGTGTGCAGATCTTCACGCACTCCAAACGCAGCGAGGCGATCAGCTTCTTGTAGTGTTCCTTCTGAGGACCTTTTCCTGCACAAATGCACCGTCAGATCCGTCACCAGAGTTTCAAACTAACTTACATTTAATGAAATGTAGCTGAATTAGTTTGAAGTTTCTGCATTTTCTTGCATCTGGATCTAAAATGGTTTCACCTGTGATGACGCAGACTAGCGACGGCAGCGGCGCTCCTCCTCTGATGAAGCCTTCGTACTCTGAAACAAACCGACCTGGTTCAGGTACATCAGAATAAACCCGTTTCGGGTCGGCTCGTTTCAGAAACCAATCCTGTACCTTGCAGAGAATCCAGCAGGATGGAGAAATCTTCGTCCTCTGCAGAGAGAAAACGTCACCATTCAGGAAGGCTTCAGGCTAAACATGAAAGGTCACTGGGAGGTCATTCACCCGTCCAGCTGGTGCTGCTGATCAGCAGAGCCGGCCGGTCCGATCTCAGGGTCACGCCGCCGTCGCCTGGGTTACGGACGGTGAACGCAGTCGCCTCCGTCTCCTCAGAGTCGGACCTGAAAACGGATCAGATTATTAAAACACTAAATATTTAACGGGATAAACAGATAAACACCTGAGGCAGAGCAGGAACGAATTAATGAATGAACGAATGAATGAATGAATGAATGAACGGATGGATGGATGGATGATTAATTGTTTGGATGCTCAGTTTCTAAGAACAAAACTGAATGTTGAGACAAATGGATGGATGAATAATGAATGAACTGATGAATGAACTCTTCTCCTGTCATTTTCTCCATCCCATAATAATAATAGTGATGATAATGATGATGATCTCCAGCGCTCACCCTGAGGCTCTGAACTGCGGCTGAGTGTCGGCCATCTTGAGGAAGAGCTGGTGCTGCAGATCCAGAGGAGTCTCTCTGAAGATGGAGGCCGGCCGGTCGTACAGAGTGGTTGCCCTGGAAACCACAACACTTCATCCGTCTGTTTTAACACACGCGGCCAAACGGCTTAAAAATTAAAACTCAGATTTATCATAACAGCCGATTTTAATTATTCGTTTTCTCACTTTTTTTTCTAAAAAAATAAATGACAGAATATTAGTGAAAATCTGCAGGAATTTCTGTTTACGCACAAGAATTTAGTCATAATATTAGCAGAATAAAAACTCAATTTCACCAGAAAAATCTCGTAAGACTGAGGGAAAAAAAAGTTGTTTTAATGAGTAAAAGATAGTTTAATTCGTATTGAGTCCTTATACAATTATTACTTTATCCTCCAAATATCACACATTTATTTTTGTAATAAGACTTTTCTATTATACTTTTTCATCTTCTGGAGTTACTGACCGTTTTCATTATGATTTTATTCTTGTAAAATAATTGTTTTAAAATTTAGAAACGCAGCCTGACCCTTACGTTTCGTCATAGAGTTACCTGAATTCAAAGTCCAAATAAATAGACGCTACAAAACATGTTTGTCAAACAAGATGGCTGCCTTGGTGGAAGAAAAACAGAACAGAACAGACTTTCAGAAAATTAGAAATTCAAAAAAATGTGATTAATCAATACAGCTGATTGATCGGCCAGCCCCCGGTTATTTAATAGGAACAACTTATAAACTACATTTCATATTTAACTCTGTATTTGAGTTAAACATCTGGTAAATCATTAAAATGTTTATTTAGACGAGAGATTAAATGGCTTCTTTCTGTAACATTTCAGTTTTTAACAGTAAAGTGTTTGTAAGCTAATTATTTTTTCTTGGTTATGTAAGCTCACGTTTTCCTGTTCTCCAACTGATCATTTGTTTTCTTAGTTTTTAAAACCTGTTTGAAATAAATGAATAACATTTCAGTTTTAAAGGTGCAGATATGAAACGGATCAGAGGAAGATGAAGGTGTGACACCAGGATCTGAATCAGTCTTACTCGACGCCCCAGTTTTTCTGCAAGTCGTCCTTCATGGCGTTCGTCACACACAGGCTGTGGGAGGCCAGAGGGCCGAACAGGTGTTCATACCTGAAGAATAAAAACAAAACTTTAAACAGAAGAGACTGGACAAACATTATTCCAATGTTTTCTCATCTACGTTTCAGCATTTCAGGCTGCAGATATAACCGATTCTGAGTTGTTTTCAGTCTTTATTTTGTTTTGTTCTTCTTTTCTGCACTGGAGCTGCATTAAAATCCAGACTGCATTCTCTACCCGAGAGCCTGGATGTAACCTCTGGTAGGTAAAAACACTTCATGCTTCATGCATTATCACTCTGCATGCTGTCAGTTTATTAGGTGGAAAGACGCGTGGTTTAAGTCTCACTGCAAAAATACAAAAGATGTTTTTGTCCAGTTTTTAATGCATATATCTAAATACATTTAAAATAAGATAAAACTAACTTACAAATAACTCTTCAGAAAGATATATGAGATTAATTTAAGTAAACAGTTCCTTAATATTAATAAAAAGTAGCAGAATATTTCATTTATAACATGGGAAAATAATTAAAGTGAAATAATCTGCCACCAGGGGGCGTGACTGACTTTGTCTTTCCTCTGCCTACATCTCCCAGAATGCTGTGCGATTCTGGATGGAGTTCAATGAATATTCTATATACTGAATATGCAGTCAGATGCATAATTTACTGATATTGATCCCATGTCTATGACGACTGATTGTTATTGATTGATTGTCCAGCCCTGTTTGTAGATAAGCAGAGTTTCAGCTGAAGCTGAGGCGCTGACCGCTTGGCGAGTCGGACCAGAGGATGCGACGCTCCGAGGCTCAGAGCCATGATGGTGTAGCCATAGTTGTGCCAGTCAATGATGAAGGTGCTGCCGCGCAGAACGCACACGAGCCACGCCACCGCAATCCCAGGCAGCCCAGGAGGATTCTGGGAAAAATAAAACTTTGTTTGTAAATCTGCAGCACATTTAGAGCCAATCGTCCTCATCCTCCTCCTTTTTTTCCTCCTCCTCTGATGGTGATGAGGACGAGCTGACCTGCATCAGGATGTGAGCCTGCAGCTCCAGGGACAGCAGAACGTGAAGCAGCTGCACCGACTGGACCACCGTCTTCGTCACGTACGTCAGGAGTTTTGGTCCAGCTGGAAAAGCAGCAGCCAGTTTTTATTTCTGAACTTTTGCTGCAGGAAAACAAACACAGCTCTGTTTACCTCGAAGACCTTTAACCTCTGAGATGCCGACTATCCGGATCTTCTCCTCCTTCAGCACGTCCTGATGGGGCTTTGAATCTGAAAAACATCCAGTTTCATTCTTAAACTGGTTTTAATAGTTTTATTAACTTCTTCTCAGATGTTTTGCATTATGAGCAAAGAAAAAATTCACCATTAAAGGGATTAAAGATTACTTCTGCTTCACAAATACTACAAAACAAACTGTGGTAAAAGTTCAACAGCTGCTGTAAGGGAAATATTCTGCAAATTGACAAAAGATTCTGTTTCAAATTTCATACAAGAACTGAGATTTGCCAATAAGCAAAGGCTGAGCTGAAAGATGACGAATACTCAAACCCCTCGCTGTTTCGATCATCAGAAATGGATCCAATGTATCGTTATAAACACTGACACTGAAAAAAACTGTTGATATTAGCATTGTTAGCGGCATCCAAATGAGATATACGTGTATAAATATCGTTTTGGTTGCAGCAGCAATGCTATAGATAATGATATCAATATTAGCCCAAACTGTCATATCGGTACATCCTATAATTTCATTAATTTAAGATCGTTTTTTATTTCATAGTGGAAAGAACATGATATATAGTAGTAAAATAACATATAGTAGCATAAATTGTTGCAAAAATTATTGTGGTAAATGACAATATTTTTTGAGACCATTTTCAAGTAATAAATGCATAATACTGCAAATTCACCCACTCAAAAACCAATAATAGTTTTGTACAGGAAGATATTTTCAATATCCAACACAAAACACAACCAAATATATATATATATATAAATATATAAAAATTAAAACCAACAATAAACCTCAAAGGCCATCGTATTATTTAATATCGTGAACTCTATTTACTAGTTAGTTGATATCTGAAGGAATTACTGGATTTTGTTTAGAAGAATCACCACACTTTCCAGATTTTTTATTTATAAGCAAGTTGAATAAATACAGTTAGTTATTTAATGTAACAAAAGCGGATGTATATAGTATGAATTGTTTTCCGACAGTTTTTCGCATCTTTGCAGATTTTAGACTTTTCAAAACATCTCGGTCATTTAAGTTTCCCAAATATTAACTCACTGTAAACTTTCTCTATCTTTATCCGTCTCATTCAGCAGATAAGATGTTTGTAATTCTAACAGGTGACAGTTTGTATTCTCACCTAAAAACCCGACAAAAGTGACCTGGTACCCGTGTTTGCTGAGGGACAGAGCGTGATACTGCATCCGAGGACTGCGTCCGATGTCCCCCAGCACCAGGACGCAGACCCGCCGGTCCGAACCGGCGTCCCGCTGCCGCAGCCTCCGCCAACACATCGACAGGATCCCGGCTGCCACAGCCAGGCAGACACCCGGACCGGTTACGCCGGAGTCCGCCACAAAACACGAGACAAAGACCGCAAAAACGACAGAAAACACGGAAAGTAGCGCCACGGTGGAACCGTACGGCACCATGTTTGTTTGAGAATCAGGAAGTGTGTGAAGGGGGCGGGGCTTGAGATTTAAAGAGACCGCGCCAATCAGAAATACCAAAATAAAAGCCTTAAAACAAGTATATATTTGCTTTATTTGTTTCCTGGATAACAGAATGTTTTAAAAACATTGTTATCTTTTTTAGTATTTTTTATGCCGTTATATTAGTAAAACATTGAACTTCATTTTTTAATATCATTGGCAACTAAAAGTTAGTTTTTCTGAATGACTAAATATGTAACCTTTATTTTTGACAGAGTAGTGGTGGTTGTAACTTCTACTACTTTTGTTGTTTACTTATATCAGAAGCTGATTTTAGTGCGTTAAAGATGACCTAATTATTTAACTTCTGGTATTTATAAAAAAGGCCACAAACATATTTATCTGAAATTATGTTCATCAGCTCATAAGTCATTCACGTTGCATATGATTATCAAAACAAAGTAAAATGCTTTCTTCAAGGCCAACTGACCTGTATGGACTTTATTAGACTCTGATTAACTTCAGTGCTTTAATGTAAGACAAGATTGAACAGTTTTTTGTCACATAAGTTATGAATAAATACAACATTTCTATTTGAAAGTTCGTATATACTCGGATAATTTTTGATATCAGATGAGTTGCTCATCTCAAATCAAATTGATGAATCAATCAAAAAACTACAACGCCTACAAAACCTTCAGGCAGAAGAGGTCACGTGTTTCCGGTGGTTATTTGTCCGCCTCACCCCGCTCCCCCTAATCCCGGAGGAAACTGGGACACTGCATCCACATGTAAATTAATAGTTTAATTATTTCCTAAATTTAATGTTGACATTTCTGGTAATATCTTCATTGTCATTTTGGTATTACATTTGTCTCTTTTGTGTGTCTTTTAAGTGTAAAGCAGCAGCAGAAAAAAATAAAGTTTATCTTTAATTATGAGTTGGGGAAGTTGAATATTAATATTTTGACCATATGTGAAGGCCCGGCTGACGTCACCGCTGACCCACCCCCTGTTATAGGACACCAGACCATCTGTCCTCCTGGTTATTGTCTCACCGTCTGTCCCGGAGCCTGCAGGAGGAACATGCGGACTGCGGCGCACCGACCGCCCGCGGCGCTGGTTCTGTTCGGCGCAGCGCTGTGCGCCAGTCGGGCCGAGGTGATCGATGATTTGCTGGGCAGCCTCTCCCGCGGGGTGTCCTTCCTGGAGCGGCAGCATGAGCACATCAACCTGGACGGGGCGGTGGGCTTCGTCATGCTGCAGGGTAGGTCTGCAGGAGCGCAGCTGGAAAACAGGCGCAGCTGCTGTTTACTGGATAAACCTGCAGCTTCAGGGAGAAAATATGCATAAAAATACAGTTATGCATGTTTTAACCTTTAGACTATTAAAATATTATTTCATGACGCAGAAATAATATTTCTAATCTTTTAACAAAAAAATTACAAAAACGATAATTGTTTTTGTCTTTTGTGTATATTTGTTTTTGTCAGCATTTGTTTAAAATCTTTAGGTTTATTTTAATCCCTGCAGATACAAAATCCTTAAATCTGCACAAGAACCACCTAAAATCAGAATTCTAATTAAATATTTCAATTATCTTTTTCGGATTTTTCTTGTAAAGCAGTAAACACAACAAATGAGAAAACAATTACAACATGTTATTCTATTATTTGAATAATTATTTGAATAATTCAGTAAGTAATTCATTTAATATCTCCAGTTGTAGCCATATTACTTTCACCTTGAAGGTTTTAAGCCATAAGAAAATACATTTATTTACAAAGTAACTATATAGGGTGAGCTGGACAGGCCAAAAGCACCTCATGGATCAAATTACGAAATTAATTAATTAATAAATAAAAATAAATATCTCCACCTAGTGGTATGACTCTGTAATGTGACATATTTTTCATATCTAAGTAATAATTGGTCCCTTGCAGATTTCTTCTGTTTTTCTATCTTATTTTTTATTTTATTTGTCAGACTGAAATATTTGAGGTTTTTCAATATCATCCCAAGATCACCTGAGTAAACCAAATTAATATTATATTATTAAAGGACTGGTCATAAAAGCTCTCTGACCATCCCAGAGTTTTCCGTCTAACAACATCTCCCTGTGAAAGCTGGGATTAATTCCTGTGGATTTATTCTGTTTGTTCCAGCCGAGCTGAAGGAAGCGGTCCGGACCTGGCCACACACAGACCCGGTCAGCTGGGCTCAGAGGACCACCGCCGTCGCTCTGCTCAGCCGCCTCGATCAAAGCCTGGACAAGGCTGTCGCCGCTCTGAGGCTCAACGACCCCAAATACTACAGAGGTCAGGAAGACAATCATAAAATAAATTTAACTTTCCTATAATTCTTTCTCTTTTCAGTTAATCAGAGTAAGAATGTTTAATCAGTAATCAATCACTTCCTATTTCCCTGGGGTGTGAATATGATGCGACACAAGCCCATTTCTATTAGAGAACATTTCATCCAATAAGTTAGATGTGTGTTGTAGAAATTTTCCTTTAGCAAAGAGTGAGGGAAAACTGTTTCAAGAACCAGAGAAAGAATATATTCTTAATCAGTATTGAAGTCTCTGCTTACTGATCACAGTGAGGAGAAAGAGCCTGGAGCTGAAGATTTATAGGGAGAGTTTCATTCATTCACATAGTTTGATGATCTACTTGGTTACAGAACAGACAGCAGCACATGTCTTCTTTCACTTGGAGCCATGAGAGATAAAGAAACAACCCAATGACTGCATGGTAATGCTAAGGCCAGAGAAACTGAACTCCTTCAGAAGTCTTCTTCATGAGCTCATGCGTCACACAAGAATCATAATACTGCTGTGCATAGATTCAGCTAATTATCATAGAAACCTTAAAATTTTCCCACTACATGTGTAAAAACACTTCCCTGTCCTACTATCTCAAACGCTTGGGTTGCTAGGTGATGGGCGGAATTCTGCTGGGGTTGCTAGGTAACAGACTGAGCTTTTGCTGGGGTTGCTAGGTAACAGGCAGCACCTGCTGATTTATGACGTTTCATTCTGAAGGTTTTTGAAACGGCTCATTTTCCAGACACCAAAAATTATTAATTTATTCCCAAAAACTGGCTGAGTGTTTTTTAAGTGTTTGATCTGTTTTTCAGAAGCAGTAGAAAAATAATATACTCTTTAACCAGGTTGATATTTGAAAACAAACTAATAAAAACGTTTTGCCACCAAGTAAAACCAATCTAAGACATTATTCTGAAAAGAGTTGGCTGTCGCTCACACAAGCTCACATCGTTTGTCTGCAGAGTTTGAGCCGCTGCTGACTTGGACGTTTTGGATGATTCCTCAGGAGTGGCGCTCCACGGATCCCAGCCTGGTTTATCCCTCAACTTTGACCTCTGAGTGTTACGACGAGCAGCTGAGCGATAAGTGCCTGACGCTGCTGCTGGGGACCTGGTACGACCAAAATGCTTTAGATGCGTTGGAAGGTTTTGTAATCTGGGAGATACATGTTAATATGTAGTTTGGAGTCAGTCTGTTTGTGTGTTTGTGGTTGAGCAGGAAGATGAACGGGACGCCCTGCATCGTCACCAAGCCCTGCCGGGACACCATGACCCGGTTCGGCTGCCCACATTACTCCCTGTCCCACCAGCTCCTCTACTTTATGATTGGCCGAATGGTAAAACCATCTACAGTCTTTCACAAAACTATAAATTTAAGTCTGATTGGTCTCTGATAGAAGTGTGTACACAGTGAATACCAGTAGACCAACACCAGAGCCCTGAGGGACTCCACTTCCATCTCAAACCGTCTTCATTGTTGTAACTGGTTTGTGTTTTCATCACAGAGAGGTTGCAACAACTTGTTGAAAGGTGACACCCGAGCGTCCCGACAAAACATGACTGAACAAAACTACCAAGACATTTTCTGCTCCAACATGATGAAGGCTAACCAGGACATCGTCGCTAACGGTTTAACCGAACAATCGGTCGACATCTTCATTGAAAACAGTGAGTATCAAGAAACATTTTGTCCAATTATGATTATATTTTCTATTTCCTCTTTTAAACTGGCTACTTCATCAACCCTACGCTGCCTCCACACATCCACAGTCTGGTGCATTTGTTTAATATTATAGTGCTTAGTCGTCTAATTTGAAGTTTGTTGCACAAAATACTTTGAAGAAAGAACAAATTAAAGCTTTGCTCCTCTTCTATTCTGTTGACAGTCCTGATTTGTGGATTAGCTGGTTTTTCCGACTTCCAGAAAACCGACTGGCTGCAGCACATCCTCAGGCTGCAAGACGACGAAGTCGGCTGTTTTGGGAGGGACAGTGAGTATCTGCTGCTACGTCCTGGCATAAGAACAGCTGGTTACATTTTCACAATAACAACAAATCAATTAAACATGATAAACATGATAAACTAAAACCAGCTCAATCATTTCCATTTGATGATTTATCGTTTCTCTCTTTCTACCAAAACCTGGATCGTAAAAGTCTTCAGTTTGGTGCTTTGGTCTCAACAAGCCTTTTTTTGAAGGACAGTTTTGTTTGCAGAGACTTCATAATTCATTATATTTTTTGTTGTTTCTGTTGTTTTGTTTATTTATTTGGTATATTTAAAATGTCTTCCAGTTCCAGTGTAAATGTCAAATAAAATAAATCTTGTTCTCATATCTGTTTAAGGAGAGAAATATATATATCCTCTGCATTGTCTGGTTTCGTTTGTGCAGCTTAAACAGAAACTCATTAAGTATAATCTGCATAGCATTTGATTACAGTAACAGTTACTTTGTAACCAAGTTTAAAAATATCACTTAAAACAAATGTGATATCTTGTTTTGCTTTTATAATAGTTTCTCAGATTCGGTTCAGAACCGCCTTTCTGTATAAAAAAGCTGCTTTTATTAATTTTTAATTAGTTTAATTATAGTTTAATTTTACCCTTCATCGTCTGTCAGCATGTTAAGAAGTCTCTGAGAGTGGTTTCCATGTTTGTTTCCCCAGAAAGCTTCATCTCGCAGATTATTGGAGATGAGCTGCTGGAGCAGCTGCAGCCTCACCGGAGAGTAAAACGGAGGGAGAAGATACTTCCAGGTCAGTTTGTTTGATTCTCTGATAAAAATCAAGTGCAGAGCAGAATCAAATAGCAGATTATCAGCATTTACACCCAAATATTCTTCACTCCAGTTATTTTACAACTTATGTTTTAACTTCAATCATTTATTAAAGAGATTATGGTCATGGAAATAAGAGAAAACGTTTTTTTTCTTCATGCTAACATGTTGTTTAGGCGATGGACGACGAGCCGCTTCTTTTGGTTCACTGGGGGTTAATTTGTGCTTCCAAATGATCTGATTGGTCGCTGGAAAAGCTGTGTTCAGGTTGTGCTAGGAGTTAGCATATCAGCGAAGAGAAAATAACATCTCAGCTGCTACATGCTAAACATTTCATGCTAACCATGTAGCAGCTGACGCTAATGTCAGTGTCCACAGTTCACATTTCTAAAGAAGCTCCATGAATGATCAGGGCTTCCTGAAATTCTGGAAATCTATTTTTTAATCAATCACTAATATAAAACACAAGTTAAAATAATTTATTCAAATGTTATTTGCATTCTGATTGGCTGCCAGTCAATTTCCTCAGGCTGCTTTGCTCGTGAAGCTAGCATAGCATAATCAACTAAATTCAGAAGATATGAGGCAGCATTTGTGCTAAATGATTATGAAAGTATTAATTATTGAGTAGAGAATAAAAGTAAGAAAAACATTAAAGAAGTTGTAGAAGTTTACTTACATATTTAGTAGGAGGTTTGCAAAGAGAGTCCCTGCCCAGAAGCTGATGCTGTTTGGGGGGTTTAGCATGGTAAAGTTTGGGAACCTCTGACCAAAGGAGATTAAAAACAACAAATATTTTCATGTTTGAGCTCATATGTCTATTTATTCAATAATTTAGCAGCAGAAAAAGTTTTTGAATTGAAAATATTGCCTGTTTTGTCGATTAAATTAGCTAAAATGTGATTCAAAAAGTACATAGGTCATTAGTGTCCCTTCACTAATTGAGCTCCGATAAAAGCCGGATGTGTTGATGAATTATCCTGGTGTTGTGATGTGGTTCATGTTTCCAGACGGCTGCTCCAGTCACATGACAGCGGTGGCGGTGGGCGCTCTGGGAGGATACCTGAACTTTCACCTGACAGAGCAGGACATAACGAAGAGGCCGCTGTCCTGAACAGACTGTCCACAACACCTGCTGTATCAACACATTTGTTGATGTTATAAAAAATGCTGGAAGTTTGTGTTTTTATCCACTTTGTAAATCTGGATTAAGTTCAGCTAATGTAAAAGCACACACACACACACACGCACACACACACACACGCACACACGCACACACACACACACGCACACTTCTTTACTGTAAGTATGAAAACTATTCGCATCTGTGACAGATTTAAGTTCATATGACAATTAATCCTGATTGTTACTAAATTTCTGCATGAACTCGTCCCTGATGCCAAGTTTGACCCATTTTATTCATGTTGCTTTGAATTATTGCTAACCAGAAGTTTTCTGACTCCAGAAAACATTTTCTCTTTTTACAGACAGAAAATGTTGTTAAATGTTGTGTTTTATGGCGCTAAGCAGAAAAGATCTGCAGGAATTTTCTCCAACGTGAAATTAATATCAATTAAAAACCTCCAGGCATCTGTATTTGAAAAGCTTATTTTATTTATTTTATTATCATAAATATCTGTTTATCCTTGATAAATTATAGTTTTACATTTATTTGTCTGAGTATAAAGATAGAAAGCAGTTCAGGAAACTGAAGCTGACAGAGCAGAGGTTGTCGCTGTTTGCAGCGAGGAGAGCTGGAGTTTCATTTGTTCCAGCCGGTGACCTCGTAGAACAGCGCCTTGAGCTGCCGCGCCTCGTACGTCACCGTGTTTTTCCCGATGTGGACGTGGCTCTCCTCCAGCGGCTGCTCGATGATGGCCGGCACCCCCTTTCCGTAAACTGTAGGGAGACGGGGAGGAAACGGGGAGGAAACGGGGAGGAAACAGGGAGGAAACGGGGGAGGAAACGGGGAGGAAACGGGGAGGAAACGGGGAGGAAACGGGGAGGAAACAGGGAGGAAACGGGGAGGAAACAGGGAGGAAACGGGGAGGAAACGGGGGAGGAAACAGGGAGGAAACGGGGGAGGAAACAGGGAGGAAACAGGGAGGAAACAGGGAGGAAACGGGGGAGGAAACAGGGAGGAAACAGGGAGGAAACAGTTACGAATCGGTACTTGTTTATGAACCTAAATGGTTCTATGGAAGCAGGGCAGCTGCAGACCATCACAGTGCCAACACCGTGCGCTACTGGAGATATAATAATCTGTTTCTGAAACGTTTTTTCAAAAAAAAAAAAGTTCACTTTTGTCTCATCTGTCTTGGGGATTATCAAGATGTTTTTGGTAAAGTTTAGACGAGTTTCATGTTCTTTTGGTCAGCTGTGGTTCTGGTCTTGAAACTCTCCCATGGAGGCCATTTTTAACATGACCTTTGACCTTTCATTCACACCAGTCCTGTTTAGTTTGCTTTAAACCAACTCCAGTCCGTTTGTTCAGAAATCCGGTTCATTTAGGGAGGCGTGAATGCAAACCAAACAAAAAAGTAAACTCTGATCCTAAAAAACTCAGTCTGAGAACATCACAGTGTGTATCTCTCAGTGTGTAGTTCTAGGTGTGTATCTCTCAGTGTGTATCTCTCAGTGTGTAGTTCTAGGTGTGTATCTGTTGTTGTGTAACCGCGGCTCACCCTCGCAGTGCTCCAGGAACTGAATGCACTCCTTAACCACGGCGTCCCGCAGCATGACCATGTGTTTGGACATGTTCTCCAGCAGCGAGAGGAAACAACGCTTGGCGTAGAACCATGTGTCCGCCCCGAGCTAAACACACACACACACACACCCACACACACACACACACCCACACACACACACACACACACACACACACACACACACACACAAGCACACAAGCAGAAATTAACTCATTGTTACAAACATTTTGTAATTAAACCCTTTAAAAACAAGCCTCTGTCTGAAGTGAAGCCAGTTTTCCAGCTTGACTTCACATTCCTGAGTTGATCGTTGTGTTTCCAGCTGCAGCTTAGCGGACTCAGCTGCAAACAGAGTCTGGACCGGATCAAAGATCCCAACCAGAACCGCTGAGTCCTGCAGAGCCACTCACTTAAGCTGGAAAACAACCGGACCTCCAGAAGTTTGTATTGTATTTAGAGGCAGAGCAGGAATCGGATCAACCTCTAAACACACAGTTACATTTGAAAATATTTTAGAAGTTGACAGATTTTTAATAATTTCTTGGCTTCTGAGGCTGAATATTCATAACCAAAGCTGAAGAAAAATATAATAATAAATATTTAAGGCAAAAATTCTGCCCATTTATTTGCTACTTTAATTGTTCAGTGAATTATTTGCATCTAATTTCAATATTCCCTTCAGAAAATATGATTGTCATCAACAAAGAAAAATACCTGAAAAAAGTGAAGAAAAAGCAAATTTTAAGCAAATAGTAATTTTTGATTTGAGGTTTCTGTCGCATGTTTATGTAGCCTGGTTGGAAGAAAATTTCTGTTACCGTTGGAAACAGCGGATAAAGTTTGCGTTTCTGTCCACTTTGCACATGATGAGTCCCACTTTTCTGTGGAAGCACCAGTGAAGCACATTTTTTAGTTTCTCCACTTTAATCTTATTTGTCCTGATTTTGTTTCCTTTGAACTTCAAAACTGAGCTGCAAACGATGATGAGGAGAAACTAGCCAACTGTGTAAATGTTGGGAGAACCCAGCACTGCCTTAGCCGTGCTGTGGATGTTCTTCTTTGATGTAGGTTTAATGTTGGTAATCTTGGCGCTACCGCCCCCTGTTGGCTGAGTTCATCAGGTAACGACAGAATAAAATGAACCTTCTTGTTGTACGGCTCCAGGCTCTTTATGACTCGAGAGATGCCGAAGTCGTAGTTCCCTTTGGCGCAGTACAACGTCCTGAAAAACGGTTCGGAAAACAAGTTTAAAATTCAGCAGAAATGACCAGCAGTCTTACGCTGGGTGTTCACTAATCTTTTAAATTATCCCCAATAACTCATAACATTATTCCTGCTACGTCATAAAGTCCCGCCACACTGACCCGATGACCAAGTTGACGATGCAGAGGTGGAAAACCTTTTTGTCTGGATTATTGTAGGAAATCTGCTCCTCCTCTTTCTCAATCTTCCTCATCAGCTCTTCAGCCTGGAAAACAACGATAAAATGGAAAAACTGAGCCGATCAATGCATTAGCAAGAAAAACTTTAATGTCATGGCTTCTCGCCACGCTGGTCATTTTACTGCACCATCGATTAATGATTATTAATTATTATTGACGTTCAGCTGTCAGCAATTCACTGTGATTGGCCCTTTGTATAAACTTATTTTTATCTGCAGAAACAAGCAGACAGAGCATAGCCTGCTGCTGGCAGAGCGCTGTCCTTTTCACAGAGAATATCTCTGCTTCCTGTCCATCTTTAATCCTGGTGACCTTTAACCTGAAAAAAATATAAATATGAAGGAGAAGATTGTCACCTCTTCGTTCTGGCTGGTCATGATGTAGGAGACACACAGGTTGGCCAGAACCACGGCGCTCACGTCCAGGATCTACAGCAGTGCACACACACACACACACACACACACACACACACACACACACACACACACACACACACACACACACACACACACACACACACACACACACAAAATTCATCAGCGGCAGCTTGTTTGGAACCAACAAAATGAAGGAAAACTGTTAAAGGACTCAGTTAACTAACTAATTATTTACTTTGGAGCTAAGTATTTAGTTAGCTATCAAAAAATTGAGCTAGCTGGCTAAATATTTAGCTAGACAAATAATTAGCTAGCTAACCAAGTATTTAGTTTGGAGCTAAGTATTTACTAAATTAAATGCTTATTTACTTTAGTAAATACTTATTTAGTAAATATTTAGTAAGAACTTATTTTACCCACTAAACTTTTGGTGGATGAAATAATTATCTGGCTCCAAGCTAAATATTTTGTTTTCTAACTAACTAGGTAGTTTAAAATGGGACATTTATAAATTTTGACTTTTGAAAAGTCTAATTTTTTCCTGTTATTGGAGGATAAACAACCCAAATTATTGCTGTTAATTTCTGATTGTGTAACTTTCCAAACCCTCTGGACCTGCATGCCTGAACACGACTGGAAGGTAAACGGCTTAAAATCAGATGAAAAATCTGAATTTGTGTCTAATTAGTTGTCTCCTGGTGCAGCGCATCTGAAACTGGACCCCAGAAGCAGAAGAACCCACAGCAAGCAAAGACGTCACGCTGAGAGGAGGAAACACTGCAGAGGAGTGGTTTGGTTTGCAGGGACACTCCTGCATGCTGCAGTGCTCCACCTGGACAGAAAGGCAGGCCGTCATCGCCCCCCAGCGCTACCGGCCGCCCCTTCTACCACCCGTTGCCATGGTAACTCACTGAGTCGTAGAGCGTCTTGACGATGGGCTCGTAGAAGCTGATGGCCTCCTTGTACTTGTTCTGCATGAAGAGGACGTGAGCCACGTTCAGCTTCCAGGTGTCGTCGTCGTTGCAGAACTCCACCGACTTTCGGAAAATCTTCTCCACCATCTGGAAGTTCTCGCGGTTCCAGTAGATCTTCGCCTGCGCCATCAGAACCACGACGTACCTGAGAGTACAACCAAAATAATTCACAACGTTTCACTGAAACAGCAGAAAACAGATTAACTGATTTTCATCAGTTAAACATGAGCTGCTGTGTTGATGTTACACTTTAAAATGTGTGATTATAGTTATTACACTGCAAAAACTAAATATTACAGGTAATTTTGGTCCAGTTTCTAGTGCAAATATCTCAGTACACTTGAAATAAGACTAAACTAACTTATAAGTAACTTTTCAGCAAGATATCCAAGCTTGATTTAATGTAAAAATTATTTAATGTTGATGAAAAAGTTAGTTGTTCTATTGGCAGATTATTTCACTTATAACATGGAAAAATGTTTCGTACTAAGTGAAATAATCTGCTAATGGAAATATCAAGGAATTACTAACTTAAAACAAGCTCCCATATCTTCCAGAAAAGTTACTTGTATTTCAGTTTTGATATATTTGCACTAAAACTGGACCAAAATTACTTGGTAATATTTTGTGTTTTTGCAGTGTATCTGGTAGTATATTGTGGTGTGTGTGTGTGTGTGTGTGTGTGTGTGTGTGTGTGCCTGTGTGTGCTCACTTCTCCTGCAGCAGGTCGTAGTCCTGCAGCGTTTTGCTCTGGACCTCGTCGTCTCTGGTGTGCCTGGTGTCCTGAACCTGAGCAAGGACCAAATTCAGACTGAATTAAACTTTTTTCTAATTTTATTTTGTTGCTTCTTTACCCTTTCTTAAAAAAATCTCTTTTTAATGTCTGATTGATAATATTGGATCACAGAAATTCTCCATCCAAACAGACTGAGTTTCAGATAGTAAGAAAGAATAAAGAAGAGTCTCAGTCTGGAGACATGCAGAAAACCCATCAAAGATCTGCATCTACAATAAAAGTTGCTTCAAAATTAGTCAGTTTTTTAAATCTTCAATTGTGGAAATTAACGCAAAATTAACAGAAACCCACATTTTTCCATGCTAATGCATAATTGTGAGGGTTTTTTTTTGAAAATCTTCCACAAAAATGATCAAAACAATCAGGCTTCAGTGATGCTAAATGCCACCTGCAGGGGGCGGTATTTCTGACTTCTCCTCTGCTACCTCAGTCTTTCTTATAGTCTTTACAACTTTATTCTTATAAAATAACAACTATTCTGGTATTATTGCGACTTTTTTCTCATATTTTAGCAACTTTATGTTATGTTATGACTTTAATCTTGAATTATTACGACTGTTTCATTGTAATATTATGACTTTATTCTGGTATCATTTTAACTTAATTTTCATCGGACAACTTTATTCTGGTATTATGACTTTAATCTTTTATTATAACAACTTTTTTCTTGCATTATTATGAGGTTATTCTCATAATTTCATGATTGTTTTCTTATCTTGGCTTTTACATTCTGTTGTAGGATTTAGAAAGAACCGGAGGAAAAATCAACCTGCTTTGCCAGCTTGCGAAGTTGCTCTGTTAGTTTGCTGTTCATTTCTTCAAACTTTCTAAAGGCCTGAAAGAGAATCAGAAGAAAAGACAAAGCTGAACACCAAACCGTAACGTTAAGATGTTTCAGGGTTTTTATTCTCTGAAATAATGCAGTAAATGGTCTTGCCGTACCTCCTCTGGTGCCGTCTGGCAGGTCAGTAACGCGTCCAGGAACTCGTACATGTACTGGGAGCGTAAAGAGAGTCGGTCAGCGATCGCTGGAAAACATGCGGCTCCTGCAGAAACACGGGGAAACTCACCGGAGAGAGGAACTTGTAGGTGAGGTGAGCGTTTTCTGCCAGGACGTCGGCAGCCAGGTCGAAGTACTGCGAAGGAAATCCAGCAGAGGCTGATTAATGAAACCACAGCGCCTCCATGCTGGCAATTCACAACATGAACACAAAGAATCAGAGAAAACCCGACGCTCACAGGACGTGAACAGATTCACTCAGATATGAACAGATTCACTCAGATATGAACAGATTCACTTAGATATGAACAGATTCACTTAGATATGAACAGATTCATTTAGATATGAACAGATTCACTCAGATATGAACAGATTCACTTAGATATGAACAGATTCATTTAGACATGAACAGATTCACTCAGCTATGAACAGATTCACTCAGATATGAACAGATTCATTCAGCTATGAACAGATTCACTCAGATATATTTAAAATATGTCAAATATTTGTCTTCCATATTTACTTTAGTCATAGTTCCTCTCAGAGGCAGTGAGTAAAAACTACATGCTGGCCAATAATTTAATGATAATTAAGTGAATTATTGGTCGAGCATATTTCACTTTTTCAATGCAGCTGAAACAAATTCACGTGCCTCTTCCAGGCTGACGGTTTGAAGGCCGACGTTTTGTTCCTGGTTGTTTCTGTACCTCGTGTTTGCAGTAGAGCAGCAGCAGGTTTCCGAACGTGACCCGGGGGAAGGACGGCTGCTGCAGCAGAAACGCCATCTTCTCAAATCCTTCTGAAGGCTTCTGCTCCATGTTCACCAGGGCCTGGTTGTGCAGCGTCACTGGGTCCAGCTCCTGCAGAACAACAGAAAATAATCATGCATGTGTCACAAATCACTTTCATTTTCTTTATGCTTAAAGATTTAGTTACTTTAATTCACAGAAATCAGACAACAAACAGGGGGAAGACGCGGCACTACTTCTACACCAGATGCAGACACCAAAATCATATTTTGTTTTATGAAATGTTTTCTATTCAGAAAACATCTTTGTTTACAAATAGAAAACAAAGAACACAGAATGTGAAATAAAATATTCCAATGGATGCATTGATACCAAAACCAAAAGCATTATGATAAATTAAAAACTTTTAATGACAGTCATTTGTGTTTACAGCTTTTTTTATTTGCATTATTGGAAATCTTGGATAAATACAGTTACATTTTATTAACCAAAACTGTAAAAAAAGGCTGAAAATGATGAAAATGTACATTTGGTGATATAAAATGTTCTAAATATAATAATTTCATTAATTACCTTCATTTTTAATTTGTATTCTTTCCATGAAAACTAAAATAAATTTTTTATATCTTAGTGAATGTTTGTTATCAACATTACAAATTATAAAGTTATCTCAGACAATTCCAGAATAAAATGACGGTTTCTGAATGTTCTTTGCAGAATTTACCATTGACATCTATTATTTTAATATATTTCATCATGTGTTGATTAGCAGAATAAATTCTGAGTAACAGTTTAGATTAGATATCTCTCATTTTGCTGTGATTATTATTATGTAATTTATTTAATTTCCCTTTTGGATCAATAAATTATTTTTGAGTTGAATTTGAATCGACATTTTTCCTGTCACTATCCAACGCTACCACCAGGGGGCAGCATTGGCTAGTCATTTCTCAGCATTAGCATCTGGTGAAGCGAAGGTGAGTACATTTATCTCAATAACAGCCCGGTATGAAGATAAAATGATCATTCCTGCCATGTTCTGATGCCGAGCTGCTGAGGAACAAGTCCAAGCAGCTTCAGATTAAACCTGAACCCGATGACCTGAGGAGGAGACGGTGATGAAGGGCGATGAAGGTTACCTCCTCTGATCTCGGCGGCATGTCAGTCAGCGCCTCCTGAGCTGCTTGCCCTGCAGGAACCAACAGGCAAGGAACCCAAAAACTTTACTCAAGTAAGAGAGACAAGTAGTCATTCAAGAAATTAATCAAGACAGAGTAAAAAAGTATTTGGTAAAAAGTCGTCTCAAGTATTTTGTAACTGATCAAATTATCAATCATTTAATGTTTAAAAACTACATTATCAGACAGACCAAAATATAAAGTTAAGTGTAAATTTAGGTATTTTAAGGATCAAAAGGACAATAATTCTTATGATTAACAAAAAACTACAAAATCAGACGAAATAAATTTGTCTTTCAATAAAAAAGTTGTAAAACTTTAACAAAAACTGCAGGTGTGTCTGATGAATGTTTTGTTAAAACATGTTTATTTTTCCTTCAGTGTGTTAAAAATCCAGAAATTTTGCTCAAGTAAGAGTGAAAATGCTTCATAGTAAAATACTCAAGTAAAAATAAAAAGTACAGTGCGGTAAAAATACTCCTAAGAGTTTTTCTAAAGTGCTACTCATTTAACTGTAACTGAATAAATGGAACTAGTTGGTACCCAACTCTGCTGCCAGCAAGAGAGAGAACATAGAGAACGTCAGAGCGTCGGACCAGGAAACTTCTGCCCCAAATGTTGACAGTAAAGACCAACCCAACCCTGAAACTTGTTCTCAGTTTGACCTTCGCAACTATTCCTGAAATGGAAATCCAGACAGGAGAAGGAAAGAGAAGTCCTGCAGGCGGAGCCGCTTGGTGTGGGACTCCGTCTCCTCTGATCACTGTTCTTTAAGCTTTGCTCTGATAATGTGTCAGAGAGGATTCTGGTTCAGGATGAAAACAGGATTTAGGAGTTTTCTTTCCCCAGATAAATTCTGTCTTTGTTTCGTTTTTTCGTCATTCTCTCTCTGGAAGAGACATTAAAGACGAACACGCAGCTGCATGAGCAGAACTCTGGAAAATACTCTCTGTTGGTGATTATTTCAATAATCGATAACGATTAAGTCGATTAACTGTTTCAGCCCTGTGGATAACAGGTTTCTAGCTCTGTCGAGTGTCCCGGCACAAACCCAAACTGTTTTGGGTGAAAATTCCTATAAAGAAAATGTGTAAGTTGTTCCACTTCTGACTTTTTAATGACTTTAGATATGAATCCTTCTTCCAGCCAGCTGGCTATAGCGTGCAGCAACTAGTGGGGGAGGAGCAGCGTTACACTCCAGACAGCCAAAAAAAGCTCAGGTCATTCAGGTCTTTCTCTGCATCGCGTTAAAAGCTCTTTAAAACTGTTCAGTTCTTCCTGGTCTTTATGAACCAGAGGTTCTTCTCACCGTTCTTCATCTGATATTCAATGGCTGCTTTGAGGTTGAAGGCTTCGATCAGAGCCGACTGATGCAGGACCAGAGTGTTTCCCACGCTGTGAACGTCGAAGCCTTCCGTTTTCACCCCGACGTCCAGCTCTGCCACACAACAAAACACAAACGAGTCAACGAGCTGAAGAGGTTCACAGAGAAAAGCAGAAAGTAATTCCACCTGGATGTTCACTCATTCCTCGGTCTATGACCTCTGTGATGTATTTGACGGCCTGCGGATAGTTCTTCATGCTGTAGTGGGTCAGGGCGATGTTGTAGGACAACGCTGGCACAAAAAACACATGAACAAAGAAAAACAGGACATTTACGGTCATTATGAACGGACTTCTTCGGACAGAGGTCCATTTTTTGTGTGGTCGTTCAAACTACTAATTAAATGTGAATACACTCAGATTTCTGGGTGAACGGTTTAACGGCCCAAAGTGACCCGGATGTGCAGAAGAAGAACGCTGACATCACTCAGCAGGGCTCTGTTTACAGCAGTAAAAATGGCCGCCACCCTCTATGGATCAATCTAAAGTTAATTCAGCATCAGAAGCCGACTGTAACGTCACAAAATCATAACAAATAAAGTTATAAAAATAAAGCCCAGCTAACCATCTGATTGGATGTGGAGTCAGAGCTCAGAGTGGTGGGGATGTGGTGCGTTCACTGACTGCTTTCATTAGTTCATATCTGTCATTTTCATCCATTGTTTATGTTCAGATTTACCATCTGGATTCTTCTGATGCAGAAATATGACGCATCAGGGTAAAGAACATGATCGTTCCGAATGAAGACGCTTTGAAAACGATCAGATTTGATTTAGTTCCACATTTTTAGGAAGAACAGGTTGGATTCTTTTGTGGCTGAAAAAGTCGGATTTGGGTCACATTCGCCTGCTGTATTCACCTAACAAAGTTTTTTGGAGACCAATCAGATCCTGTGAATGACAAGAGTGACAATAAAACCACAGAGATAAACAGGTTTCCTGCGTCCTGCGTGAGTTTGGCTGATCACCTGGGACGTATCCCAACATCTGCATGGCTGTCATGAACTTCTTGCAGGCCTCCTCGTACTTGCCTTCCTGGTAGAGCAAGCAGCCCATGTTGTAGACGTAGTCTGGGTCGTCCTGTGGCAGCTGCTCCAGCAGCAGCTATCAGCACAAAGAGACGGAGAGACAATCACTCAACAATGTGGCTGCTGGTACCATACCAACTTTATTTATAAAGCACTTTGTACACCGACAGGACCAAAGTGCTGTACACAATCATAAAATACAATGCAATGGGAACGAGCTTCACCTTGGCAGCAGAATAATCCTCCTCACAAAATTTGATACATGCCTGGAGCTTCACCATCTGCGAGAGAAACAGCAGGAATCAACAACGGAAACAAATATGATGAAAAAACAGATAAAATAAAGTACAAATTAAAAAATATTTCAATTTATTAGAGCTGTTTTTATGGAGAGCTTGGCGTCTGATTGGCTGCTTCAAACACCAAATCAACAACTTATTCCAGATTTATAATTCAGCCTACTGAGTTTGATGGGTGAAGTTTAGACACTTTAAATTAATTCCTGATGTGCTTCAGCACAGGAACATGAAATAATTTATTAAATCATTAAATATTTATGTCTATTTTTTTATGAAATTGCAACACATTTAATTATTTCTGTGTTTATTTCCTGCTTTAAAAAATGGACACATTTAAATCAATATTTCATAAGTTATGTATTTATTGTAATTTGGCAGTCTTAATTTTCCATACTTTACACATGAAACAGAATAAATATTACAAAAATACATCTTTTTCACTGTACTTTTTCATCAATATTAAGGAATTGTTGACTAAACACAAGCTCCTGTTTCTGGCTGTAACAGATAGTTTCGCTTTATTTCAAATTGATTAAGAAATTAGACCAAAATTACTGAGGAAAATTTTGTATTTTTACAATTTTGTTGTTAAATTACTGAATAAATAGACATATAAGCTCGATAACAAAGATATTGATTGTTTTTAATCTGTTATTTTATAACCTCTGGTCATTCATGGAACTTCTTTGAAAAAGACAGACATAAAGACACTTTCTATATTTTGGCAGGAAAACTTGAACACAATATGCTCTTCTTATCTCTCCCTTTATTACCGTTCTTAAACATATTCTGTTTTGGTCTATAGTCTGCGCCGGCAGCTCAGAGCTTTGCCTCGATTAAACATGAGGATCGGATCAAACATGCGGCACCTTGGTGTGGCTGCTGGGGTTGTCCAGGACAAACGAGGCCTTGGTGGCCTCAGAGTAAGCCCCGGCTTTGTACAGCGACTGGGCATAGTACAGCTTGTACTCCTCCACCTCCGGGTGCAGCTGGGTGAGCTGCTCGTAGCACTCCGCGGCGCTGCTGAAGTCCTGGATGTGGTAGTAGCAAAACCCCAGCAGGGACAGCGCCGCTCTGGACTGAGACACACAAACACACGGAGTTACTCCAACATAAAAACAACAGAATGTAGGTTAAATAATCCTCAAACCCTGGATTAAGTTTTAGTTATTGGCACTGACTGGCAGACAGGAACAAACAGCTGGGTTATATTTGATCCAAATCAGTAAAAATGTTAGGAACAAAGTGTTTTATCCTCTAAATAATATTCCTAGAGTGTGACCCGGTTCTGATCCAGAGATGCGTTAAATGCACAACCTGCCAAACTGATGACTGTAACGTTTTGGTTTCTGCCCTCCTAAGAAGAGATTAGCTCCAGTTATTATAAAACTCAGCTGAAGAAACACTGAGCAGCTCCAGTCTGATCGGTCTTCAGGTCTGCTGTTGAGTGAAAACTAAAACTAATTTTGAGGCGTCTTTTACTTTATTTAGCCCTCACCTTCGGACCCAACAACCTCTCTAGGGGTGAAACTTTTTCACTTCTGATACGATACCAATATTGCAGTTTTGAGCATTGGCCAATACAGATATTAACCCGACATCAGCCCACATAATTCATAGTTTTATTACTTATTTTGTAGTGTGGAATGTTAGAAAAAGCTTGATTAAATGATACATAGGGATGATCTATTAGTTATTTTTGGATTAACTAATTAATAATTAGATAGCAAAAGGTTCTTAATAGTAGATTTTATTTTTTTTATTTTTTTATTTTTTTCCAGAATTTGAACCATGTGAAGCTAAAATTGCCACTTAAGGTGTCCTGGATATAACAGATTTACAGATACAGACAAGAGTTTTTAATTTTAAATGCAATTCATAAATTTTTTATTAGGTTTATTTGATAGGGACAATCACATAAACATAAACAAACTGAATAAATCAACAGTCCCATGCATCTGACGTTGTCAGAGTTCTGTTTGTTATAGACTTTAAATTGACAGTATAGTGGCTCAGTTTGCTTTTGCATCCCTGGATATTATGTTGGCAGCTTCTTTGGATCACTCAGCCACTTACCTTGGTGTGTTTCTGAAGTTGGCCGTTTAGAATGTGAATTGCCTCTACATATTGTCCGTCTTTAATCTAAAACAGATAAAATAAGCAGAGATGTAATATCTATCAACACACTTTAACAAACTATTAAATTAATGAAAGCAAAACATCTTGTTGTATTTGAACATACAGTGGAACATATTTATTTAAAATTTGTATGCCGAATTACAGAGATGAAAGTTAAGATCGAAAAAAGCGTAACTAAGTTGTGTTTCCCTTTTCAGTTATGGACGTACATTAAATTTAGTACAAATCTAAACGGAGTTTGGCCTGGCTTTATCACTGCTAATGTAGCAGTTGACCTGAGAAACTAACTTCTCTCCAAACAACGAGCTTCTCACCAGTGTGTAGATGGTCGCCGTGTACTCCCCATCTTTAATCGCTGTCATGGCTCCCAGAAAGCAGCTTTTTAGAAACACAAACTACTCGATTTTCTCCGTAAACTGTAGTTGTTTATCATAGCATTTATGCTAACTCCTATAACGGAGACGAGAAGGAATGCATAGGAGCTGTTACCTAGCAACGACGTAAAGTTGGCAGGCGTCTTCGGCAACCAATAAAGTAAAATGATTTGTTTTGTTTGGTTGTTAAAATATATTAAACTGCGTGTTACTTTACTCCTTCATAGTCCAGTGCTGCAGCATATTGTGAATTTATTTAATTTCTAAATTTTATCCATAAATTTTACTAGGCGGCACCAACACTGCTACAGAGGAAGTGATTGGTTTACAGTTAAGTTGCTGTGCAGGTTAACCAATCAGATGCTACGTTCTTTTTCAACGGCCATAGCGACGGCGTAAGAGTTTTTTCGGGTTGGGTTGTAGCAATGGAAAGGTGAAATAATTATTTACTGAAATAATAAAATATATTTTAATACAGAAGTTTAAGTTTTAAATAATTATTTACACATTTTTTCTCTTGTATAACAAGTTACAGACAAACTCAACTGTTAATAAACCTGTTTTTATTCATACAATTTTCATTTCTATTAAGTGTCAGTTACATAATGTGGAATGTGAAAAAGACAATTAATTTGAGCACATTTATTTTTTTATTTAAGCAAATACAAATCAGAGATAAAGAGAATATTAATGTAAATTAAGTTGCTAATTGCTAATTACTCTAAGCAAACAAGGTATTAGCAAAATATGTTTTCACATTTTATCAATTCAAAAACTGAAGGGATTTATTCAGAGTTAGAGATATACATGGGAAGTGTGTGTGGGAAAGATTTATTCAGATACAAACTACAAAACAAGAAAATAAATCGCTTAAAACAGCAACTGTCCCTGTATTGGATGTCTAAGATACCAAAAAGAATAGAGCCATTTTTTCTCTTACTAAAATAATAAAATATAACATTCTATCAAAGAATAACAAAGATACAATACCTTCTTTCTTTAATATTTCTTTTTATATCCTGCTCAGTTTTCTGCCGTCAGACTGTTGTTGCCAGTTTTTGTAATTTTCTGAGTTTTTCAGCTTGTGTTCACTGCAAAAACACAAAATCTTACCAAGCATTTTTGGTACCAGTACAAATATTTTACTACATTTGAAATGAGACAAAACTAGCTTACAAATAACTTTTCAGTAAGATATAGTAGCTTGTTTGAGTAAATAATTCCTTAATATTAATGAAAAACTACTAGATCCATCGGCAGATTGTTGCACTTATAACATAGGGAAAATGTCTTGTTATAAATGAAATTATCTGCCAATGGAACTAATACTTTTTCATCAATATTAAAAAATAACTGTCTTAAAACAAGCTCCTATATCTTGCTGAAAAGTTACTTAAAAGTTAGTTCTGTCTTATTTAAAGTGTACTAAGATATTTGAAATAGAAACTAGGTAAAAAAAAATAATACTTGGTACGATTTTGTGTTTTGCAGTGTTGGAGGAAATGCCTGGTCCTCCAGCTTCAGCAGCAGCTGATTCATGTTCAAAATGAAGCAAAATGTTTTTCCTAACCCAGCTGCCTCTGGTGAGGCCTTTTATTTCCATTTCTCTCTGCTTAATCAAAGAGATTCTGCCTGTTTCAATCTTTCTGTCTTCATCATATTTTTCTCAGCAACAGCACAAGAACAGACTGGTGAGCTTCATAAAAATGATCTCATAAGTTAATCATGTACGACTTGACTTCATCCAGAGGTTGAAAGTAAAGAACACACACACACACACACACACACACACAC
>NW_015115933.1:43826-46241 GCF_001443285.1 Poecilia latipinna
CGCACACACACACACACCCCTACTGGTGCAGGTGAACTGTAAGGACAATTTGTCTGTACCAGTCACAGTGGTGAATTATGGGAGCACCCCTTTCCACTTGTTCTACAGACCGGCTGAATGTGTCAAAAAATCTTTTATGAGCCACTCAACTAAGATCTCAGTTAAAATTGTGTATACACACTACAGAACTCTAAATATAATGACCTGACTTTATGCAACATTAACAGGACATTGATAATTAGATAGATAAGCCACGCCCCTGACATAACAGTACATTATAAGCACCAATGAGAATTGCAAGGACATTTAAAATAAGACTTCATAGAATGTCCCTAAAATATATTAAAGTACCCAAATGAACATCAAATGGATTAATTCACACCCTGCAATTATGGTAGTGTTCATTTGTCATGAGCACAGGCACAGACTAAATCTGTCCAAATATGAAAAAAATAATAATCAAATAGAAATATGGTCAGCAATATAGTGCTTGTTCATTACCAATGTGGTAATGTTTACCTATACAAATTAATTTGTATAGGTCTATTTTAATTTGTATAGGTCTATAGAACAAATAAACGACATTGTCTTTTGCAATTTTTATTTTTTGGAGCAAACCAAAACACAGGCTCTTATCAAGCTTAGTTTTTCAAAACAGTTTGACTAAAACCTTTAAACCCAAGTTCTTCTAGGTACCACACAATACACATGACTCAACAAAACAAAACATCCTACTTAAAGATATTCAAAAGCAAACAGATCTTTCTTTGAAGCAGGTCTTAAGAACACTATTCTACTCAAATTTTAAGCCTGAAGTCTTTTCAAATTAAGTGATCACCAAAGAGCTCTACAAAAGCATTGTGCCTAATTTCAACTAAAGGTGAAGCTCAACTTAAAAAAAAAGAAATAAAAAGACAAACAAATTGTGATACCTTTAAGCAAACATATTACTAGAACAATTTTTGCCTTTTCAACAAACTGAAAATCAAATCTTCTGAATTACTTTGAAAATGATTAAGAGTTCAAGTTTTGTTGAGTCTACTCACACATCAATCTTGGACCAACTTAGAAATCAGAGCACATTATAGAAAACTACTCCAAAAATAAGCAAGCAAACAAAACCAAAAAAAGGTGAAGCTTAAAAACAAAACATCTTTTCCTGTAAATGTTACTTTTAACAGCACATGATCTCTAATACAATGACCGGTTTATACTACCTAAGAGGTGAACTTCGGGGTTTTTAATTTTTTAAACAAAAGAATGCTTGAAAGTTCTTAAGGTTTTGTTTAGAGCATCTTGGCTCAAAATTTATCTGACATTTTTAGCTTTTTTTTTTTCTTTTTAGTCACGCCACGATTTCTAACAAAGTCTCTTATGTTCTGAAGTGAGCGATTTATTAATGCAGGATGTTCTGCCTGTTGACATTGTTGAATTTCAACAAAACTTGCCAGCTTCCCAGTGTCAATGTGTTTCTGAAAATGTTTCAACACCGCTGCAATTTCTGTAGGAGACCAGGGCCATTTTTGATTTCTCTGAGGATGGTCCTTTTCAGGATAATCTACAAACAAGAGAGACAATTTTACTTTTTAAAATATAAATCATATGTGGGAGTGTGCTATAAAAGTATGCTTGTGATAAAGTTTTACATTCCAGTTCTGTTTATTGTGTCCATTGAAGAGAACCCTTTGACAATTTGATTTCTCAATGTGCATTTAGTCACCACATGAATCAAATATGTATCCACCTAAAATTATTTTTCTCCAATTTTTTTATTATTAAATTGATTACCAAGTTGTGAAACACTGCATTTATTACACATAGAAATCAAGAAGCTACAACCCTGGTGTGTCAAATATAAACTATCACTCAAAGCTTCATTTTATATTACACTGCAAGCTTTATTACCTGTTACAGAACAAGGTCATGCTTGTCATGATTCATATTCTGTCCTGTCGATTCTGTGTTTAAGCAGTGTATTACTTGTTCATAATCAGCAACTAACTTTGTAAGATTGTTTCAGCCTTATTTTTTTTTAAAAATGTACAGACCCAACCACTTCTCTGTATGTTTCTTACTGGGCTTTTTAAAGCTCAGGATAATACTCAATTCTTGTAACATGTTATGATGAGCCTTAAGTCAGAATCTCTAAACCTTACCACTAAATAAAGAACCACCATGAATAGGAAGACAGCCATACCATCTTGGGGTTCTGAGGGTTTTTCAGTTGGTGGAATAATCTCCTTTTCCTTTCCTGCAATAGATTAGTAATACTTCAGGCCAACAAAATAAAAAATACAAAATTTCAAATCAGTTACTAAATATCCAGTGAAAGGTTAATTGAAATAAGTCATACCAGAAGAGGTCCCAGGTAATTCATCAGGAGATTGAGGTTTTCTGCATCCTGTCAAATTAGAG
>NW_015115933.1:49231-51879 GCF_001443285.1 Poecilia latipinna
GTTTTTAATTTTTTAAACAAAAGAATGCTTGAAAGTTCTTAAGGTTTTGTTTAGAGCATCTTGGCTCAAAATTTATCTGACATTTTTAGCTTTTTTTTTTTCTTTTTAGTCACGCCACGATTTCTAACAAAGTCTCTTATGTTCTGAAGTGAGCGATTTATTAATGCAGGATGTTCTGCCTGTTGACATTGTTGAATTTCAACAAAACTTGCCAGCTTCCCAGTGTCAATGTGTTTCTGAAAATGTTTCAACACCGCTGCAATTTCTGTAGGAGACCAGGGCCATTTTTGATTTCTCTGAGGATGGTCCTTTTCAGGATAATCTACAAACAAGAGAGACAATTTTACTTTTTAAAATATAAATCATATGTGGGAGTGTGCTATAAAAGTATGCTTGTGATAAAGTTTTACATTCCAGTTCTGTTTATTGTGTCCATTGAAGAGAACCCTTTGACAATTTGATTTCTCAATGTGCATTTAGTCACCACATGAATCAAATATGTATCCACCTAAAATTATTTTTCTCCAATTTTTTTATTATTAAATTGATTACCAAGTTGTGAAACACTGCATTTATTACACATAGAAATCAAGAAGCTACAACCCTGGTGTGTCAAATATAAACTATCACTCAAAGCTTCATTTTATATTACACTGCAAGCTTTATTACCTGTTACAGAACAAGGTCATGCTTGTCATGATTCATATTCTGTCCTGTCTATTCTGGTGTTAAGCAGTTTATTACTTGATCATAATCAGCAACTAACTTTGTAAGATTGTTTCAGCCTTATTTTTTAAAAATTGCACAGACCCAACCACTTCTCTGCATGTTTCTTACTGTGCTTTTTAAAGCTAAGGATAATACTCAATTCTTGTAACATGTTATGATGAGCCTTAAGTCAGAATCTCTAAACCTTACCACTAAATAAAGAACCACCATGAATAGGAAGACAGCCATACCATCTTGGGGTTCTGAGGGTTTTTCAGTTGGTGGAATAATCTCCTTTTCCTTTCCTGCAATAGATTAGTAATACTTCAGGCCAACAAAATAAAAGATACAAAATTTCAAATCAGTTACTAAATGACCAATGAAAGGTTAATTGAAGTAAGTCATACCAGAAGAGTTCCCATGTAATTCAACAGGAGATTGAGGTTTTCTGCATCCTGTCAAATTAGAGATACAAAACAAGTTGTCTGCTATATTAGTCTTAACTGCACAGAAACCTAACCTTTAGCCAAAATTAAAGAACATTATTATATTGTGCAATGATTACTATGTTAAATTATTGAAAATAAATTATTAATCAGGAGGAGGGGTAGGGTTGTTAAGGTAGTCATATCTTCTACTGTGCCTGAAGGCTTCTCAGCAGATGGCATAGAGGATGTTCTCCCTAGAATATAGTATAAACACTTCAACAATGCTGTCAAGGAGGGTAAAGAAAAACCTAAAGAAATGGCAAAATCTTCTAGCAATGAGTAATCAAAATTTAAAGAAAAACAAGGTACCTTGTGATGTCTCTTCACCTAAACCATCTGTAATTGGATAAGTAAACAGAATACACCTGAATGTCTAATTTTAAAAACATGTAATATTACATCAGGCATGACGACTGATATTCACCACCAGAAGATTCATTAGATTCTTGATTTGTAGAGCATTGAGTATCATTTACAAGTGGGGATGGGTCACAATCAACCTCACTTTGTCCACTTTCAGTGTCAGACAGTTCCAACTCATCTAAAAAAGAAAAATTAAAACCAATTCAGTAACAAATAAAAACACTAATCCAAATAAGTACATAGAATTTTGAAAAGTACCTTCAATTTCAATCTCCTCCAGCGTTTTGCCTTGCAGATTTGCCAAGGTCCCCCTTTCCATTGCCAGAAGCAATTTAGAAATTTTTGCGAGCTGAGTCGTAGCCTCTGGTAGCCTGTAATACTCTCTGTGAACACGTATATCATGTCCCAGAAAGTTTGCAACTTGGTCCAGTTCGTGATTTCTTAGGTTTAACACTTGGGACAATGTTGCAACATGCTTGCGAAGTTGTGTTGATCTTAAAAGTTCAGGGCTTTGGGCACCACTGTCATTTGCATAAACCCTAAGACAGTCTTGTCCTCTGTAAGGGGTTAGGCAGTTGGGTATAGCAAAAAGAAAGGTGTTTTTGTCTGGCACTCCACACTCCCTTCTTTTGCTAATGAGCTGGGTGATGGCTTCAACCATGTCTGGTGATAAAAGTACAGCAACTTTTCGTCCCCTTTTCCCCTTTATTTCGACCCTACTGAAATGGGCACAAAGTTGTCGTTCAAACTCTGTAAGACCAACTGCAACATCTTTATGCAAGGGAGTGGTGTCCCTCTCTAGAAAGGCAGACAGCTGCATTTTAGAAACCTCTCCACCTCGTCTTCGGTTGAACAAAATGATTTTTGCCAATGTAGTTCTGCACAGTTCCCTATAGGCTTGTGGTGATGGATCACTTTTCAAAGTCTCAGATGCCAAATTTGCAACCTTTTCCAAATGCTGGTGAAGACGCTGAACATCCTCAGTGAAGGGAAGCGTGGAAGGTTTGTTAAAGCGCTTGTCACTCAAGGTTGTTAAAGCTGTGTGAGACACAAGTTCTGACCACTTTGATAAATAAAGTGTTTTGAAAG
>NW_015115933.1:57893-58343 GCF_001443285.1 Poecilia latipinna
CCCGAGCCTTCAGCCGGCCGTCCTGCCGGCGCTCCAGAGCCCGCTCCGCCCGAGCCTTCAGCCGGCAGTCCTGCCGGCGCTCCAGAGCCCGCTCCGCCCGAGCATTCAGCCGGCCGCCCTGCCGGCCCTCCAGAGCCTCCTCGCCTCCTGCGCCGGCGACGCCCGCCGGACCCGCCCAAGGGGGTCCGCTTCTCGTGCCGGCGGAAGAAACCGCCGGACCCGCCTCCTCGCTTCCTCGCCCACCCTGATGGGTAGTTTTTTTGTGTGTGTGTTGGACTGCTTTCTGGACTCTAGCCCTCCTGCCATCGCCCCTCCGCCCACCCTGTTGGGTCGTTTTTGGTTTTTTGGACTCTTCTGTTGGGCGTCTGGTAGCCGCCCCTTGAGGAGGGGGTACTGTCGTGATCTGTGTTTCTGTGTGTTTATTTTTGAGTTCTTCTGTGTTCAGTCCTG
>NW_015115934.1:0-6308 GCF_001443285.1 Poecilia latipinna
AGGGTCTATCCTTATATTATGTCTATGACGTAATCGGTGACTCCGGTCCGGTGGCGTGAGCGATACAGAACCAGAATCTGGAGCAATTTGGGGCTGCGATGGAGGGCCAGGACCAGAACCAAGACAAGCACCAGGACTGGGGATCCTCCTGTTGTCCTTCCAAGTGGAAGAAGGTAAGTGTGATTCTGGACTGCTACTAAAAATCCGGTCGGTCTCTAACTTTACCGAACTGGACCTGAACCTGTCTAGCCGATCCGAACTGGGCCCGAGTTCTGATCCACCAGCAGTGAATAATCCGACTCCAGCGGCTGGTTTTCCTCGTGAACAGACTGAATTAGTGGTTCAAATGTTTACGGTGAAGTATTGCTTTGTAAACCATTTATTGATTAAATAAGCAACAATTTTGACAAAACCATTTATGCTGCTAAATTATTGAATAAATGGATAAATGAGCGCAACAACAAATATTTATTATTTTTAAAACATTCTTCAGGTCAGTCAAGACATTAATGTAAAGGCCAATGAATAGATTCATAAAACTAAAAATAAATAAATATATATATATTGTCTTTTTTTTTTTACAGTTTATTTAGCTGTGTCTTTTAATTTTTCCTGGCCTGCTGTGAACATTTTCTGGGTTGGGTTGAAGTTAGTTCTGATCAATCCTTCAGGCTCTTTCAAAAAGTGGACACTGACGCTAGCATTAGCTGCTACATGTTAGCATTGAAATGCTATTGTTGGCTACATAGACATGAATACGTAGACCCCTCATAAAGCGGGCCGGCCCGTTTCTGTGATACGTCACAGCGTCCGCCATATTGAATGTGGAATATGTGCCGGTAAGCTAATACAGGTAAATGGACCGAACTTTATAAAGTGCCGTTCTACAAAGTATTTTAAGTTAATTCCTGTCATTGACACATTTTCTCACACACATTAATATATTTGTCAATCAAATAAATTTCTAAAGAGAGAGTTTCTAACTTTTGATGTGATTATTTAATTGTTTTGGGGCATTTCTGAATAAAGAGAGAGAGACTATATATACCACCTTCTGTCAAATTTTAATCGGAGTTTGATGGATTAAACAATATCAAACCTCCCCTTTCCCTCCCCCCATGGGAACTTTGTGACCTCCTGACCTCCCTCTGTGACCATCTGCTCACCATTAACTCCTCCTGAACTCTTTGAATTAGCCAATATAAATGGAATAATTTACTTGTAAGTGAATAGTGAATAAATAAATATACTATATTCTAAACAATGTTGAATTAGATTAGGAATGTTGTAACTACCTCAGGTTTTAGACAGATTGTCTTCTTGATGCGCAGCGTTCAGCAGAGTGACCCCTGACCCCCCAAAGAAAAACCCGCAGGATACGTCTGACAATCCTTCAGACAATAGCTTACGCTGCGTTATTTGGTGTTGGACTACAGTAAGGGCTGGATCATACTCTTTAACAGGACATGAGAAAACTTATAGCTAGGCAAGAGGGGCTGACCTTTGACCCTGCAGCTGGTGATGCCTGCCTCAGGATACATCAGGAAAACCTTCTGAAGGAAAAAACAACAGATTCACTGCCACATGGTCCTCTTTAAAAGGACGCATCACCTCGACAAGATCGCAACTCTGCAGAACTTCTCCCATCTCCGGTACAACAGGAGTTGTAAACTTTTAATTTTGCTTCATCTTTAAACCAGCATTATTCTGAAATATGTCCGGTTTTCCAGGCAAGCAGGTTCATTTTGACGGGTCTACAACTTTCAATTCTCAGGATCTCTTTTTGTTTTTTGACCGTAAGTAAAGAAAAATACTAAAACTTACTTTCTAACCCTAAAAGTTATAAATGATCAATGTGAACCATCAGTCTTAAAATATTTAGTACGATTTCTATTTATTTAGATTTGATGTTTTGATGTGAGCACTTGGATTTCTATCGATTTATTGAATGATGCTCTATGTAAATATTTATCAAACTGAATGATCATTCAGGTTTTATATAGTTTTTTTTCTTTTCATTCAATGTTTGTTGCAGAAATTCAAATATATGCTGGCTATCAACCAACAATTCAGTCAGTGAATCTTTTGCTTTTTTTTCTCAAGTACTCCCTTCTCACAGAGACTTTCTCACATCTTCTGACACCTGGCCCAACTTATAATAACATTGACTAAGTTTGCTATTGCTACACTTTACCTAAAGAATAAAACATAACTCCATAAAACAGGTACTGAGTTTGAAGCGGGTCAGATGCTTCCAGCCGTCTGCTAATCCTTCCTCACTGTAAAATAAAACATCCTGCTTAAAGAGTTCAAGTGAACGTCACGTAATTCTCAACAACTTGTTGTTTGTTCTCATCTTAAACAAGTGGCAGGAACTTTTGGATTTAAAAAAGAAAAAAAGATGCTATATAAGTTAATCTCTTTAAGTTGAGTCTGCAACAACTAGAATAAAATAAGAAATGAACTATTTGAAAGTGGAGAGGATTTTGGGTGGTAAAGGTTTAACATACACAGACATTACTGCATTTCTACTCAAGCAAACCGAAAGGTTTTGAACAGAACAACTATGTCAAGTAATGACACCATGTATCTTTAATCTGTGTAGTAAATACATGCTGCTGCTGTAAGCAGAAAGTAAAATAAATTTTGCATTGAATAATATTTTGGATGAGTCCCCATAAGATGTTTAGATACAAGACTTTTAAAACCCTCTTTTGTTTAGTCCGTTGGGCAAATTGTAACAGTTCTTTATACAATTCAGTTGATTTACAAAACACTAATTTACAATAGGTAATCTCAAGACAATTTACAAAAACGTCATTTCCATTCTACTTATCAAACAGTCCAGCAATTTAAATGTATTAAGTCAGTAAAACAATAATTAAGTTATCCGAGTTAAAAATGCAGATTGCATCATGTCATTGACTTGACTTGTTTATATGCTTCCCCCCTCTTCAAATTACTTTTAGCCTGTAATGACTGATTTTATCCATATTTTCAGGGGGACCCTGTGGAACCAACATGTACGTTTGCTGCCTTCTTTCCCTGTTTCTTTATGACTGGGCACCAATGGAGTTCCATAAAGTCTCCTAGTAAAAGTCACATTAAGAGACAATCAGAACGCCTCATGCTGAACCGATCCTCCAACGTTTGTTTATCATGTCAGAGTTTTAACATGAAAGAAAAACATGGAGTACAACCGGTAAAATTGTTGCTTTATAAGCCACAACAAGTGTAGATTTTATCTTTAGGTTTTATGTAACACCATGGTAATAAGCTACATGATTGTTGGTAAATAATATCACACTGAACACAAATCCTAATCATAAATCTCTCCTGGATTTGCTCCTTTCTTCTTCTGCAGATTAACAGGAACAACTGATGTTTGTCCGTTCTGTAAGAAAAAAAAACAAAGTTTTGTTTCTTTTACATTGTTGTTTTTAGAGCACACAAATTATACAGTACTTAATAAATTACAATAAAAGTTGTTCATTTACATTATAATCATTTAGCCACAAAAGGAAAGTTATTAGTTATACTCTACAATTCAGAGGGGAAAAGGTTTTAGACATTTTAATGAGATCCAAATTTTTTCAAAGTTTTGACAAACCTTAAAGTCTCTTCATCTCGTGGAGTCGTTTCAGTGAAGTTAGCGTTCGTGGAGGGAAACTTGCTGTCGCTGTTCTGCTCAGTCAGAAAGTTACTAATGTCAGAAAAATCTGCTGTCATGTCATGAGCTGGAAAAAAAAATCAACAAGCATGTTTGCAAAAATAAAAGTCGCATCGAATTTTCACTTAAGACTTATAAAATAGTTTTATGATTTTGGTTATGGCTGTAGAACTTAAACTGAGGCAACAATGAACAATAAATTGTTGGGTAAATAGTGGAAAAAGAGGAGATATTAAAGACATGCTAACCTAAATGGCTGCAAATGCATCCAATGCTCAAAATGAATCAAACTCACGTAACACAGATTCACCTCTCTGCAACACTTTGAGACACCAAGCTTTATACTTTTCAAACCCTTGTTATTTGGTCAGTTTGATTTCAGAAGAGCCGATGACATTTTTATCACAGAAACATAAAATTTACTGTATTAAAATTTACTCATCTTGAAGAAGACTCACTGTCACACTGATGGCGATGAGTTCAGCCAAAAGTAAAACATTCAGGATTCCCAAAGCCACACAGAGGCAGAGCCTCTCTTTGGAGCCGTTCGAACCTTAACGAAAACCTGAACCTTAGCAAAATCCAATTAAATACATACTAGATTTCTCTGTAACTTTATTCTTACCTGTGTGGTTAGATGCAGTTTGTCCAACAGGCTCCATGTCGACGTAAATTTCCTCCATGGCTTCAGACTCTGTGCTGCTTTTAACACTGACTATAAAATCCACTGCAGTCGAGGAACTAAGTGAAAAACTGGGAGAAAGATGTGAGATGTCTGGTGTTCAACATAAAAAGTGACATATTTTAGAGATAACAGCCAAATAAAGTAACTCATGAGTGCGGTTTCACTATTATTTTCTTAAATATCTTACACAACATAAGATTCTTGAAGGTTTCAATAGTTTCCTAAGTTCATATTTGCTGATTCGGTTCTGTATCAATGAATATTTCTCCTTTTTCTTTGTTTTCCTTCAGCTCGGTTAATCCTACTCATAATAAACACGTTACACTTTTCTATCAGTGAAGAAAATAAATTACTTTTACATTCATGCACAACTTTGCAGCCTGCCGTATGGTATCAGACATTAAACATAGTTTAAAATCACTGATATAAGGATGAAAAATGTCTGACATCAGGATGTTGTGATGTTCCTGCTCCTGGTGTCCAAACATATTTCCTACAGAGTGATAAATTGTTGGAGCAGATGACTGGTTCTCTCCTTTTGATCATATGGACCCAACAGTTTTACAGGTCTCCTTCGGTCCTGATTACTAGTCAAAGCCCAGTAAATACAACTATCAACTATTTTCTTTCCAAATCCTCTTCTAACACTGTTCCTTGTCTTCTTACTGCCTCATTCCAGCAGCAGAAACACTGACATTAAGGAACCACAATCCCTGAATTGCTTCACTACTAAACTTCTATAACTGCTGGACGGAATAATTATGGAGTTGTAGTATTTATTCATGGTTTACAGGTCTATACTTTTGGGTCTGTCACCTAGTAAAAAGCTGCATGAGCTGCTGGCTACTAGTGTCTAAAACTCAGTCACCATGTCTTCTCATCTTCTGAGGGACATCAACAGTTTGACAAACAGTTTGCGTTGTGAAGCGCCGCCTCACTGGGAGGGAATCGAAAGGCTAACAAGCCAATCAGGTGCAAGTTGGGCGGGTTAAAGTAAGAGAAACCTGATGCTGCATTCAAAGCATGCAAAGCTTTCACAGAGTGGATGTAGTAGAATATCAGAGCACAGGAGATACAGGACAGAAGATTTGACTGAATCGAGACATTGTCCAGAAGTTCAGACTGGGAAGCTAACTGACAAATTGTTAGCCAAGTATGTGGAGCAGGAAAATAGGTTGTAGTTACTTAAATTAATCAAACCAAATGGCTCAGAAGATCCAATTACTGCAAGAGGAAAAAGACTTAAGCAAAGTAGCATTCACAGTGAGGAGAGGACAAATTCTGGAAAGGGATCGATGTTAGGGGTTGTCTCTCACTTTAACTGCAGAAAGCTAAAAGTTAAATTTGAGTCACCTCTGATTATTATTCTGATTAAGATCTGCAACAATAGGCATATATTTAAGTTTTTCATTTTATAGGGTTAAATTATTTTAGAATTAGGGTTACAGAGAACAGACTTACCACTTATAATCTCTGATTCTGAGAAATGATCTGCCTCCTCAGAATATGCACCTAAACAAACATTATTATTAAACATGATGCATATCTATACATATATATAAATTGAAAAAGATATTTTTAGTATTTTTCTTTACTTACGGTCAAAAAACAAAAAGAGATCCTGAGAATTGAAAGTTGTAGACCCGTCAAAATGAACCTGCTTGCCTGGAAAACCGGACATATTTCAGAATAATGCTGGTTTAAAGATGAAGCAAAATTAAAAGTTTACAACTCCTGTTGTACCGGAGATGGGAGAAGTTCTGCAGAGTTGCGATCTTGTCGAGGTGATGCGTCCTTTTAAAGAGGACCATGTGGCAGTGAATCTGTTGTTTTTTCCTTCAGAAGGTTTTCCTGATGTATCCTGAGGCAGGCATCACCAGCTGCAGGGTCAAAGGTCAGCCCCTCTTGCCTAGCTATAAGTTTTCTCATGTCCTGTTAAAGAGTATGATCCAG
>NW_015115934.1:8375-10336 GCF_001443285.1 Poecilia latipinna
TGACAAATTGTTAGCCAAGTATGTGGAGCAGGAAAATAGGTTGTAGTTACTTAAATTAATCAAACCAAATGGCTCAGAAGATCCAATTACTGCAAGAGGAAAAAGACTTAAGCAAAGTAGCATTCACAGTGAGGAGAGGACAAATTCTGGAAAGGGATCGATGTTAGGGGTTGTCTCTCACTTTAACTGCAGAAAGCTAAAAGTTAAATTTGAGTCACCTCTGATTATTATTCTGATTAAGATCTGCAACAATAGGCATATATTTAAGTTTTTCATTTTATAGGGTTAAATTATTTTAGAATTAGGGTTACAGAGAACAGACTTACCACTTATAATCTCTGATTCTGAGAAATGATCTGCCTCCTCAGAATATGCACCTAAACAAACATTATTATTAAACATGATGCATATCTATACATATATATAAATTGAAAAAGATATTTTTAGTATTTTTCTTTACTTACGGTCAAAAAACAAAAAGAGATCCTGAGAATTGAAAGTTGTAGACCCGTCAAAATGAACCTGCTTGCCTGGAAAACCGGACATATTTCAGAATAATGCTGGTTTAAAGATGAAGCAAAATTAAAAGTTTACAACTCCTGTTGTACCGGAGATGGGAGAAGTTCTGCAGAGTTGCGATCTTGTCGAGGTGATGCGTCCTTTTAAAGAGGACCATGTGGCAGTGAATCTGTTGTTTTTTCCTTCAGAAGGTTTTCCTGATGTATCCTGAGGCAGGCATCACCAGCTGCAGGGTCAAAGGTCAGCCCCTCTTGCCTAGCTATAAGTTTTCTCATGTCCTGTTAAAGAGTATGATCCAGCCCTTACTGTAGTCCAACACCAAATAACGCAGCGTAAGCTATTGTCTGAAGGATTGTCAGACGTATCCTGCGGGTTTTTCTTTGGGGGGTCAGGGGTCACTCTGCTGAACGCTGCGCATCAAGAAGACAATCTGTCTAAAACCTGAGGTAGTTACAACATTCCTAATCTAATTCAACATTGTTTAGAATATAGTATATTTATTTATTCACTATTCACTTACAAGTAAATTATTCCATTTATATTGGCTAATTCAAAGAGTTCAGGAGGAGTTAATGGTGAGCAGATGGTCACAGAGGGAGGTCAGGAGGTCACAAAAAGGCAGAAGATCTCATCTGCTGCCACATACAAGATGGCGGCAACATAACGCAGGACTCGGCGCTCAGTGAGGCGTCTACGGATTCATGTCTATGGTTGGCTAGATAGGATAGGCTAACTGCTTTTAAGTCGGTGTTTCTCCCCCCTGGTCCTCAGCCCCCCTGCTCTGCATGTTTTAGATGAGCCTCTATTCCAGAACAGCTGATTCAAATGATTGCATGACCATCAAGTCCTGCAGAAGCCTGTTAATCACCCAGAGATACAATCCAGGTGTGGCAGAAGGGAAACACCTAAAACATGCAGGACAGGGGGCCTGAGGACCAGGATGGAGGAACACTGATTTAGCTCAACTTAAACACATCAATAGTGTTTTCCATCGTCCAGTCAGATCATTTAGAAGCAGAAATGAACCGAGAGAACCCGCTTCCATTGCTAATGTTAACGACGCAGCTGTGCATCACATTTACGACTGTACCAGAAACACAGGAATACAAAGGTTCCGCCTTGGGACTGTCACATGTAAAAATGTATATATAAATATTGCAATTAACTGGGTTGCAATATGCACCTCATTAAAATTGATGTAATTAATTATTCTAAATTAATGTGTTAAAATCCCATCTCTCTGTTATAATCAACATTCCTGATTCATTTGTGGATTGTGAAGCAAAGAAGAGAGGAAGGACAGTTCTGTTTGGATTTTAATGAACTGGGAACTTTGGCCGGGTTCTATCGTTCACTAAACTTCCAACATCCTCAGAATGACAAGAAAAAGGTGAGGAGGATCCAGTGGTTCTGTCGCTTGGCCTCCAGGATCTGAGCTGCTC
>NW_015115934.1:14084-17146 GCF_001443285.1 Poecilia latipinna
TCCCTGAGGAAGAATCTGAAGTGGGAAGAAAACAAGTCCAAGGAAAGCAGGAAGTAGAGCCAAAACATCCAGAACTTAACTGGAGATGATGACCAATCTGGATGTGTAGATCTGCTGGTCCATCAACTCTCCAATCGTCTTGTTGATGAAGAATCAGCAGAGAAATGTTTCCTCCATTAATCTGTTAATGTGATCTTTGAAAATGTATTCAGTCTGTAAAACCAATGTTGGTTTAGATTTTTGATTTTGATGATGAAAGCAGAGAGTTTAATAAATAAGATTTCAAATAAGATCATTAGAAACTCGTCCAGAAGGGAACTCATCTTCGGGTTTCCTCTTTGTTTTTAGGGTTAAACATTGGTCCAGATACAATCTGTTTTCTCCTCCATGTAGATTCTGACGCATTCAAATGTTATTTTTTTTGTGTTCAGCAGAAACGTAAAGGGAAAGCGGGGTCAAAGGGTCACCGCTGTCCACTGTGTAGTAAAACCTTCCAGTCAGCTGTGAGGCTGAAGGTCCACCAGATCGTCCACAGTGAGGAGAGACCACACATCTGCGGCGACTGCGGCGCCTCCTTCAAGGTGTTAAACTCCCTGAAGCTCCATTGGCGGATTCACACCGGAGAGAAACCATACAGCTGTGTGGAGTGCGGAGCGTCCTTCTCCGTGTCCAGCAGTCTGAAGAAACACCAGCGGCTCCACACGGGGGAGAAACCCTACAAGTGTGACGTGTGTGGGAAGTGTTTCACTGAGTCCAGCGCCTTGACAGTCCACAGACGTAGACACACGGGTGAGACACCATACCAGTGTGACGTGTGTGGGAAGGGATGTAAAACATTGTCTGAGCTGAGACAGCACCGGCTCCAGCACACTGGAGAGAAACCGTTCTGGTGTCACCAGTGTGACAAACGTTTCGTCGCCAAGCAGAGTCTGCAGAACCACGAGGTCATCCACTCGGACCTGAAACCGTTCATCTGTGGCGAGTGCGGAGCAGCCTTCAAGCTGGCCGTCTCCCTGAGGGGCCACCAGCGGGTTCACGCCGGGTACCAGTGTGACGCCTGCGGGGAGATGTTTGCCACAGCGCTGATCCGAGCCAATCACAAACGTAGCCACAAGTGGCTGGACATGCTGCAGCGCAACGAGCGTTTCCAGAAGCTCCAGATGATGTCCGCCGGACACGGCATGGTTCCAGGACAGACTGGACCACCCGCCGGACCCGGGGATCTAGCTGTGAAAAGAGAATGGACTGAGTCATGATCAGAACTGGCCAGTTGGATCCGGAAGGCTTCATGCCTGCTGTTCGTCAGCCGGACCAACAGGAACCTGAAGGAAGGTCAGACGTCATCTTGTCTTCAGGAAGATTCTACTGGCCTTTACTTGAACTTTAATAATCAGATTTCCTGCTGCAAATATTGAAGTTATATTTCTGTAGTTTTCAGAATAAAGTTTTTGTTGAATCAAACTATTTTCTGTTGAGTCATCACTTCCTGGTGGAGTTTGGATCACTTCCTGCTTTCTGTGGTGCATCATGGTCTTCCTGTTAATGTTTCCTCACTGCTCAGTTCAGTTTCAGTTCTCTGGATCACTTAAGGTGGTCTGCTGGTTTCCTGAATCTCAGTCAGCGCTTCTGGACCTTCAGCTGCTTTCAGGTTTTCATTTCATTTCTTCATTATTGGGTTTTAGTTGGACTGATGGAAATGGAGCAGATTTAACGTCCTGCGTTATTTAAGCATTTTTACTGAAACATTTACAGATTTTTCTTTTTTTGAGTAGTTGCATTTACTTTACTTTTCAAATACAATTATTTCAATAAAGAATCAAGTAAAGGTCTGGATGAACCCAGAATCTGGTTATTTCTTCTAAATCCAACAATGTTTCATTAAAAAAATGAGCAAACAGAATTATCTGAAAGCATTAAAATGTTTGAGTTTAATCTCTTCTTGAGTGCAACATGGGTTGACCTTCTGTAGCTTATCTCTGCCACTAGGGGGCGCCACACACCTGCAAAATGTTTGTTGCTGTTGGACATTTTTTCTACCAGAATAAATAATTTCTTCTTGGAATATTTAACTTTTTAGATTTTTGAGTTTCTAATTTATATGATAATTTAAATCATCTGAAAATATTTTTTCTCCAACTCAACAATTTCTATTCACCTCAGAAATCTAACTGATTTAAAAAAAAATCATATTTTCATGAACTCCATCATATGTGATGTTTATTACAGGAGGGAGACATTGTGAAACAATAACCTAGAAGCTCTAAATGTTTATTAATTCGTGGAGGTCTGTCCAGCTCCCTCGATGCAGGATTTTGGTCCAGTCCCAGAGGACTTCCTCTGAGCTTCCAGCAGGGGGCATCTCCTCACTTGTCAGCATCCTTCACCTTGCTGTCGTATGTTCCGGCGTCCTTGTACGCGTTCACGTAGCCCGTGTGCTCCACCAGGTCTTCGCGGCCTTCGCGACCTTTGCCCCGGCCACTGTCGTCGAAGCGCTCCTTGTGGGACCCGGTGTAGCGGGACGTGTCAGTCAGACGGTCCACCGTTGCCGTCTTCGCCACTTTCTGAGGGACACAGAGAGGACAGGAAGGAAATTGGGGGACAAGTGAAGCTACTTCCTGTCTGCTCAGCAGAATGGGTCAGAAAAGTTAGGAGTTCCTGACTTTAAGATGAATTTGATCAGAAAGATTTAGTTAAAAATCAAGATTTCACAAACACTTCAATACTCATGATTCTAAGTGGAAGACATATTATGAAGAACCCAATCCAACAGCGAATGACTGTTTGGTTAAACAGCAGCAACTAAAGTCAGTCAGTTGGAGGATCTTACGATCCCCAGAACAGAAAAGTAGCATCGTCTCTTCCGACATTATTGGGTCTCCCAGTTTAACGTAAATAGAAAAGGTCTGCAGGCTGGCATTAAGGGACACCAGACAAACTTAACGCCCGGCTCACACGGTTCACATCATCCCCATTTCCTCCTTCCACCATCTCAAAGCCGCTCCAATTATCAGTTTTAAAGTTAGTATGAGGAGATTTTCCTGCCGTGTGTTGAGAGTTTCACT
>NW_015115934.1:20916-22453 GCF_001443285.1 Poecilia latipinna
TGAAGTGTTGCTCCTGCCATGAGGCTCAACGTCACACAATACGACCCAACCTGCTACGTCCAGAAAGCTTTATCGCTACGGGGGCCGGGGGCGGAGCTCTTCGGTTTGAACATCGGTTTCTAAATCTTGCGAGTGAACCAGCTGGACGCCTTCAGGTTTATTCCAGCCTTTGTGATAAATTTTGTTTCATCAGCAGTTCAGTGATTTTCCTCTGAACATCTTTGCTTCTCAGAAAGTCAGATTAGCAGAAGCTAATCGAGGGTCAGACATTTTCTGCTCTAAACTCACCCGGTCCAGCGTTTCTGGAAGTTTTCTGTTTCTGTTCAGTCAGAAACAGAAAGTAAGCGTGATTCAACTGAACAGGAAACGTCTCCATGAAGGCTCACCGTCACGCCGACATTGGTCGGCTCTTGGCCCTCCACCAGCTTGTGAATGGACTGCAGCGCTGCCTCTTTAGTTTGACCTTTGAACCTCTTGGGAGCCAGTTCTTCCAGCGCCTGCTGGAACTCCTTGTAGGTGATGACTCGAGCCGACCTCTGTCTGGAAGACACAGAAATATTCCTTCAACAACCTTCATCTCAGACCTTCACCAGAACCTTTATTCACTCCAAAACCTCCAATGGATCCAGTGCCAAACTGAATCTGCTGCTTGTACATGAGTCATGAGAGGAGACCCCAGCCCGATGTGGATCCGCTGCAGAGAAACTCACTTCACTTTGGAGAAGACGATGTCCACGTCGGTGCCAGTGATGCTCTTCCCATCGATGACCCGGCAGTCCTTGCACAACTTGGCCCAGGCCTTCCCAGTCAGCTCCCTGCCGCTCGCCTTCGTGTCTCCGTAGAGGGAGAACTTCTTGAAGGCCACAAAGAGCGGCTCCACATCCGAACTGACCGCCATGATGAGACGACAGCTGTAGAAGAGCAAAGGTCAGTGAACGCACCGTCACTATGAGCATTTACATGTGAAAACTGTGGAACAGAACCCGTCTGACAACAGGAAGTAGGCAGAAGATCTCAGAAATCAACAAAGCATTCCATAGCGGATCAGAACCAAAACATCAGTCCGTCTAGAAACACTTCAAGAACCAGAACCGTCTCTAAGGTTCTGAACTCCACCTAGACCAGAACCTCCTACAGCTGAACGTCCGATGGTCAGTTTACTACCAGTTTATTACCAGTTTACTACCAGTTTACCAATGTTTACTACCAGTTTATCACCAGTTTATCACCAGTTTACTGCCAGTTTATCACCAGTTTACTACCAGTTTATCACCAGTTTACTATCAGTTTATCACCAGTTTACTACCATTTTATCACCAGTTTACTACCAGTTTACTATCAGTTTATCACCAGTTTACTACCAGTTTATCACCAGTTTACTACCAGTTTATCACCAGTTTACTGCCAGTTTATCACCAGTTTACTACCAGTTTATCACCAGTTTACTGCCCATTTATCACCAGTTTACTACCAGTTTATCACCAGTTTACTGCCAGTTTATCAATGTTTACTACCAGTTTATTACCAGTTTACTACC
>NW_015115934.1:29062-30557 GCF_001443285.1 Poecilia latipinna
CAGTTTACTGCCAGTTTATCACCAGTTTACTACCATTTTATCACCAGTTTACTATCAGTTTATCACCAGTTTACTATCAGTTTATCACCAGTTTACTACCAGTTTATTACCAGTTTACTACCAGTTTATCACCAGTTTACTGCTAGCTTGTCACCATTTTATCACCAGTTTATCACCAGTTTACTATCAGTTTATCACCAGTTTATCACCAGTTTATCACCAGTTTACTACCATTTTATCACCAGTTTATCACCAGTTTATCGGTTTACTGTTCCTTTGGATGACTTTTATACTTTAACTCTTAGTTTTCAAACTTGTGTGTCTGTCTGTGTGTGTGTGTGTGTGTGTGTGTGTGTGTGTGTGTGTGTGTGTGGGTGTGAGGGAGTGTGAGGATTTGTGCTTTCTCAGGCACATGTCGATGTAATCTCTAGCAGTGGTTGCCGTGGTAACAGTGCTGCATGTAAACAGTCTGAAGGGCTCAGCCAATCACTGCTGAGCTGATCCAAAGTGGGCGGAGCTAAGGCTCAGTGCTGAGCTCTGGGTCTAACGACGTTCTCTTTTGACATGGAGAGGTCAGAGGTCACTGGCTCCTCAGTGAGGAATCTGTTCTGATGCAGCTGATCCAAAATATGCTCTGATGGAAACTAAAAGCCCTGATCAGACTTCTTTAGCTCTTCATCAGCTTCTTGTTAATCCAGATTATAATCTCATATTCTCACATATGAAACCTTAAATAATCAGATCCATCTCAGACCCTCTGGTGCCAGACTGCTGGTACCGGAGGTTCTGGTTCCAGTGGGAAGTTACAGAGGTGACGGCCTGAATATCTCAGTTGGTTTTGCTGGAGTTTGTTGCCTTCACGGTTTGATTCCTTCATCCAACAGGAAGCCTGCATGGCGTTGCAGTTCTCTCTGGGTTCTCCAGCTGTCCAGTCACCACAGAGCTTCATGTAAAACAAGCCAATCAGGTTAAAACCTCTTAATGTCGTCAGGTGAGGAAGATGAGGGGCAGAAAGAAAAGAACTGATGTCACTGAATGAAATCTTTGCAACAGTGATTGAAGTTGTTCTTTCGCTTCATCACATCTCTGACCAACTCTAAAGTTACATTCTCACCAGCCCAGTTCAGCCTGTGTTAGACCAACTCTAGTAGATTCTAGTAGAACCGGGTCGACCAGACCGAAGGAGGAAAACATCCTGAGTCGGAACCGCTGACCAGAACAGAACCTCTGCAGCCTTCTGGACCAACTTGACCTCTTCACCACTTCAGCAGAACTATAAGGACCCTTCCCTCCCCCACAGTAAACAGCATCATATTAATGCAGTTTCATGACCTCTGACCTCTGCAGACTAATTTATGAGACATTTGTGATCATAAAAATCAACCTGCAGGTCAGATTCAAAATAATAAATCGTCAATAAAATCCTTCCGGCTGTTTTGCTGCAGTGATAATGGTGTGTCAGCGTATATGATGGCAACCGCACGCACGCACACAC
>NW_015115934.1:36444-37345 GCF_001443285.1 Poecilia latipinna
AAACAACCGGGATGTTTGTAAACTGGAACATAAACATCTGTTTCTCAGCTCTTGAACTTCCTGGATGTCCCACAGCTGTTGCTGTTTGTGTGGACGTTCCCATGACAACCATGGTCCACATCCAGCCACACAGAACCAGCAGCTCCTGATAGACCGACGACTGTACATATGCCAATGTGGGAGAAAACATGTTGGTGATATATTGGGAGAAAAAATCAATAATAATAATTACTGATCAGTTATCCAGTTAATTACTAAACCAATCAATCACCGGCAGCTGCTGTCTTAGCTAGCTAAGCTAATGTGCTCCAGTGTCGGTTAAGATTGGGGTTAGAGAGGACGGCCATGATAGAGGACGGCCATGAGCGAGATTGGCATTTAGCGAGGACGGCCATGAACGAGGACGGCCATTATAGAGGACGGCCATGAGCGAGGACCGCCATAATAGACGACGGCCATTAGAGAGGACCGCCATTAGAGAGGACAGCCATGATTGAGGACGGCCATTATAGAGGACGGCCATGAGCGAGGACCGCCATAATAGACGACGGCCATTAGAGAGGACAGCCATTAGAGAGGATGGCCATGAACGAGGACGGCCATGATAGGACGGCCATGATAGAGGACGGCCATGATAGGACGGCCATGATAGAGGACGGCCATGAGCGAGGACGGCCATTAGCGCAGACGGCCATGAGCGAGGACGGCCATTATAGAGGACGGCCATTAGCGAGGACCGCCATAATAGACGACGGCCATGAGCGAGGACGGCCATTAGAGAGGACAGCCATGATAGAGGACGGCCATGATGGAGGACGGCCATGATAGAGGACCGCCATAATAGACGACGGCCATGAGCGAGGACGGCCATTAGAGAGGACAGCCATGATAGAGGACGGCC
>NW_015115934.1:41120-44212 GCF_001443285.1 Poecilia latipinna
GCCATAATAGACGACGGCCATGAGCGAGGACGGCCATTAGAGAGGACAGCCATGATAGAGGACGGCCATGATGGAGGACGGCCATGATAGAGGACCGCCATTAGAGAGGACAGCCATGATTGAGGACGGCCATGATAGAGGACGGCTATGAGTGAGGACGGCCATTATAGAGGACGGCCATGAGCGAGGACCGCCATAATAGACGACGGCCATGAGCGAGGACGGCCATTAGAGGTTTACTTTTAAGGGTCCGTCTGACCAGCTTGCAAGGATAAGCAGGTTCAGATAGTGGATGGATGGATGGATGGATGGATGGATGGATGGATGGATGGATGGATGGATGCCTCTGTCCATCTGTCTTTGCTGATCCAGTTTTCCCTGCTCTCTGTCTGTCAGGTGTCTCTTTGTGTTTCATGATTTTAATCTGAAATAACGCAACTAGAGATTATTGTGGTCTGGGTGCGTCACGCCTCATTCACCCTTTACAAACCGCAGCCTGGCTGTGAGACAGAGAGAGAGAGAGAGAGACATTGAGAGAGAGAGACGTGTCTCTGGTGTCGCTCTGTGAACTTCCCACGCTGCATGGTGTGTGTCTTTGTGTGTGTGTCACATACTTCTCGCTGCCCCTCCTTCGTGATCGACGTTGTTTTGATGTTGTTGGAGGCTGGTTACCAGGGTAACCGCTTCTCATCCATGGAGGATGATATGTAGCAACACACACCGATGATATCAGCCTGTCAAAATAAAAACCTGAGGTGTTGCTGGTGACTGACGGATCATATTGGTTAGCTTTAATGTGTGTGTGTGTGTGTGTGTGTGTGTGTGTGTGTGTGTGTGTGTGTGTGTGTGAACCATGTATTAGATGCATTGTGGGGACCCGCTGCACCTGCTGGGGCCTGAAGCGTGGGCCCCATGAGGGGAAACGCTGGTTTGGGTTTGAGGTGAAGTGAGTTTAGGTCAAAGGTTAGAAATGAATGGAAAGTCAGAGACAGGAACCAGCAGCAGGACGTGATGTGGGCCGGTTCTGGTGGAGCCGGGTGTCCTGTGGTTGTGAGCAGAGTCAGAACCGGAGGTCCGTTTTAATAAACATCAGAACCATTGGGTGTCGGGCTGAAAAGTTCAGCTCAGCTTTTAGATCCAGAAGTGAAGCTGAAACGGGTCGGTTCTGGTTCAGACAGAATGAAAACCCAACATTCTCTGAGTATTTGATACAAATTCTTCCTGAGGTTTTAGGTCATCGTGATGTTGACCTTTGACCCCAGATGGATCAGTTGGTGTGCAGGTGAAGCCTGGAGCATTCTGACAGAACTTCCTGTGTCGTCCACTGAGGGGCTCTGGACTCTGACCCCTGCTGTTATGCAGGAAGTTCTCTTTGTTCCTCAGATTGTTGGAAACCTCGGTGACCCCGGAGCATGAGCAAAACTGCAGGTCAGAGGTCAAAGGACTTTCCATGCCGCTTGCTGTTCGGTTCTCTTCCTCGATTTCTGAACGTTTTGCCTTTTAACGTTTAGCATTTTCATGTAAATGTGTTCTGTAAAGAAAGTGATTCGTGTGGAAATCAGTCCAAACTTTTCTGTTATGTTTTTCCTTTCACTAAATTTTCCATTAGTATTATTGCATGCAGCAATCCAGCTGGTTCAGTAAAACTGTTTTATGTTTATTTGTTGTCATGAAGAGGAATGTGCGACTTGGGTCATAGTTTATTGCAAACAGTGACATCACACAGGTAACTCCGCCCCCTTGCTACTCAGATTTAAAGGAGCAGTTCACATTGACAGATTCAGACTTCAGGTCAGAAGCAGGAGGATGAAAAGAGGCACAGCAGAGTAAAAACGACCTTTGACCTGGAAACCTCAGTGTTCTGCTTTCTTTGAGCTGCAGTTCACAGTTTAGTCACCGGGCATCGCCACACAGATGGCTGTGAAACACTGAGCTGAAGTCATCGGATTGATTCACCAAATATATTGATCGAGTCTGCGTTACCATGGAAACCAGGAGACAAGGTTGCTAAGGAAACAGCAACAATAACATTTGATCATGTGTAGCACCTTGACCTGCTTTGACTAAACCCGATGAACAGCATCTGATCTGATGTGGTTGGAACTCACAGGAAGTCACTTTGGCTTTCAAATTAAAAGTCATGTCCACCAATAAATACACACAACCCTTCATAATAAAAGTCCCTGTCCAACAGCAGCTGCTGTTTCAGGTCAGAACTCGGTACAGGAGGCTGGACCAGAACCAATGGACCTGGTCAGGACTCCAGAACGGCTCTGGACCCGCTCTGCGTCCAGCTGAGGACTTCGGCCGTCTCTCCGCTGGCGCGGCTGACGAACACGGACGGCGGCTGCGCTGACGCCATCTCAAACCTCAGTTGGGCTGTGGTTCTGTTCCCTCGACAGGACGGGTTCTTCTTCCTGGTCTTGTGGAGTGCTGGATCGGGCCGGTCCGGCAGGGGGCCGCGGGCCTCTCGGTCCGGCTGGCGAGATGCCCTGGCGACGTCTCCGGAGGACGAGGAGCCCAGCTTGGCCAGCGCCACGGGGATTTCCTCCAGGGACTCTGCAGAGTCTGAATGGTACTCGGCCGGAGGGGCGGCGGCCTGGATGGGGCCCGGGGCCGGGGCAGGTCCTGGGGGGGCCCTCAGAGGGAATGCTGGGAAAGGAAGCCGCTGACCCAGGGAGGACTCTGCTGGAGAATAAAAGGACAACGTATTCAGAGGTCAGAGGTTAGGAGCACAACTTAACACAACTTTAGATGGAGTCATCAGTAAATACTGGGACGTCTTCAGCCATCAAACTTAAATTCAACAGTTTTCCATCTTGTTTTGTTCTTCAGAGCTTTTCTGGACTTAATAATACTGGGGTTCCCAACCCGCATGAGCGTTTGGACCGTCAATGCAAGGCCGTCCGCGTAACTACGGCGTGCTGGGAGTGGGGAACCCTGTTGGAACCATGTTGTTTTTACTCAGTTTTTCCATTCTTCTTCTTCTATTTCTCAATTGAAACTCCATAGACATAATATAAGAGTAGACCCCGCATTGGCCGCTCTGGCGCAGGAAATACGGCGGCCATCTTGGAGCGGTATACCTTCCT
>NW_015115934.1:49817-51876 GCF_001443285.1 Poecilia latipinna
GATTAAATGCGCTGATACGTCATTGTGCTGCTAAACACATAACGCTGAGTGGAGTGTTATTTTTGGGGTCCACTGGACATTGTGCACCCCTGATGTTGTGGTTAGTGATGCACTTGATGCCCTGCCATATCCAAGAGGAGGTTATAGAGCGTGGAGGAGTTAAGATCATGTAAGATGGTCAGAGGCAACAGGGAGTCCCGGTTCTGCACCGCTGCGCCCGGTTTGCTTTCTTAATGGAAAAGGCCTTGGATCTACAGGAACTCGGCAGGTTAACTTTGCCCCAGAAATGAATGTCTGGCTGATTTTATGATCAAATTTCAAATCAACACCTCTACAAATAGTGAACAAACAGATTTCAATAAATGCATCAGAAGTCCCACTGATTTCACTCTCAGAGCATCGACCAGCAGCTGGACGCTTCATCTCTGCTCTTTAAATGTTCATTTTTCTGTTTGGGCCTCTGAGCCGATCAGAGGTTTTCATCATGCAGACGGCCGCTCTCCACGCTGGAGCTCCAGCGTGGAGAGCGGCCGTCTGCTCTCCACGCTTTACACAGCTAGCTCCAGAGCCTGCGGGGCGGCTAGTACAAGAGAGCCAGGTGAGCTCATACCTGGGGGCGGAGCTACAGGTGGGCAGTGCTCTCTGGTCACCTCCGCTGGAACCTGATGCCCCTTCTTCTTCTTCTTCTTCTTCTGTGGTATAAAAGAGATAAACATGGAGGAGTGACTGAACAGAACCTGAATCATAAAGAGTGGGCCAAACGGAGCAGGATGAAAACGCTTCGAAAACAACATGGTTCAGGTGAGGTTCTGAGCTGAGATGAAACAACTGTTTGGGTTGTCATGATGGTGTGTGTGTGTGTGTGTGTGTGTGTGCTGACCTGACCTGTGTGTGTCGGTGTGTGTGTGCCTTCAGCTCTGTGGAGGCGGTGGGCGGAGCCTCCTCATCATGGACCGGATTGGATGCGCTCCTCGCTCTGCCATTGGCCAGGAAACTGAAACAGAGCGGGCAGCTGGTGTGAAGGTGCAGTTCCTGCTGTGACCACCAGGGAGCAGATTTGACCTTTTTTTCCACATTTCTTGGAAAATTTCAGAGGATTTTTAAAGTTGCAGGTCAGACCCAGAGATTGTACTCCAGTCAGAGTAGCATAACTTCAACATATTAAGCATTAATACATTAAGCTTTCATTGATCAAGTCTAAAAAGTACTTGGTAAAAAATATACTCAAGTACGGAGTAACTGATCTTAACACACAAATTCATGTCACCAGATACTTCTGTAAAAATTCTGGTATTTTAAAAACTAATACCAAAATATTTATTGTCGTCCACCAGGACAATTTGCTGCCCTCGATATTTCCTGTGTTTATTTTGGTCTTTGTTGTGACATTTGGTGTTGATTAGGGGTGTAGTATTACAATAATCTCATGATACAATATGATACACGATATTCTGCTCACGATACAACATGTATCACGATATTCGGCGATCGAAACGCTTCAATACACTTATAATTTTCTGAAAGATTTTAGAAGGACAGAGTGATTTTAGTGACATTTTGTGTTCCATAGACTTGAATTTAGTTAACTGAAAACTGATTAAAAGCACCAACACAATACCTGACTCTGATTGGACAGTCTAACAGTCTGCAGCTGGACAAAATGAATCAAAGACGCAGTGAGAGAATTAGTTTCTGTCATTTAATTCATGTGGATTTGACATAAAATTCAAAAGTTTAAACGGTAATCCAGGAGCAGAGTGGGGAGATTATCAGCCTCTGTAGACTCTCAATATGCAAATGATTCCACTTATGTTTTTTTTTCTTTTGGACACTGTGGCTGCATTTTGGAGTAAAAATGCAGCCACAAATGCAGTCTTTTGGACTATGGGGAAAAAGGCTTTTCTACCTTGGCTCCCGGAGTTAGCCGTGGCTGTTAGCTGCTTTCTTCTAACTGCTAAAGCAGTGGCTCCGCCTCACCACGTAGTGATCGACTCCCTGCAGCTACGCAGCGCCGCTATTCCCCTGCTTGTATCTCTGAGTAAGCTGCCTCTCAGACTGC
>NW_015115935.1:0-839 GCF_001443285.1 Poecilia latipinna
AAGAGCCCCACTTGCCAGTGGATTTTCTGCTTGGCCATCTTCCTGAGCCCACAGAAGCTAAAGTGTGTGATTGGGTGGCAGAGCACAGGAGGCGCCTAAATGTGGCCATTGATGTTGTTAAAGGCAGAGTGGAGTTGGCAGCCCACAGGAGAAAAGTGAGGCATGATGAGAAAGTCCGGTGTGAGCCACTTCAAGTTGGACAAAGAGTGTATCTGCGTGATGTTGGCCCAGGGCGTAGAAAGATCCAGGATGCCTGGGGGTCTACAGTGTATAAAGTCATGAGGGCGCCAAGTTCAGGTGGTGTTGTATATTCAATTGCTCCAGTTGATAAGCCTCACCTTGTTAGACAAGTGCACCGTACCTCCATAAAGCCTGCCCTGTCACCTTCAGAGACCTGCTATGATGATTGGCCACCGAGGGCACCGGAGGAGAACAGTGATGAGGAGGATGTGGAGTCGGGATCGTGGCTGGTGTGTCGAGAGGCTGTTGGTAATCCACCCAGGCCTGTGGACTCAGAACCATCAGAAAGGCCTCCAGCTCGAACACCTGTTCAGGTGCCGTCAGCTTCGCAAACTCCCCAGAGCACTAGGGCTGCCCCTAGAAAGTCCACCCGTAAAACTGCAGGCAAACACTCCAATCCTCAGCATCTCCCAAGACCAGCTATGAGTGAAGACAGAGGGGCTGCTGTTTCTCTGGTTCCAGGTGTTAGCAGCATGGCTACAGCCATTTTTCGACCTTGGTCATAGTTTTACTTATACGGTGGTTCACCGATTCATAGAGGGGGGGTAGGATGTAACCGGGTGGTTTTATTGGAAGACATAGTTTACATCCAGTGGTTG
>NW_015115935.1:4750-11628 GCF_001443285.1 Poecilia latipinna
AGCGTAACAGTACATGCATGAAGAACGTCTGAACTGTTAGTTTTGATTCGATCGATCGGTCAGTTTTGTAATAATTGCATTTCAGTTGTTATGGGAATGAACCCGCAGCATCTAAAACGAAATTGAACACCATCAGCTCATTCAAACGACTTCTATGCTTTGAACAAACAAATCTAATTACTGGCCTCATTGACGTCTTTCTCCCCACCCTAACAGCTTCGAAACAAAACTTGTGTTGTTACACTGAGGTCAGTGTTTATGCCACGCTGTGATGCAGGCAAATATAAATGCAAACCACACTCCAGATGAGTCATTTCACTGAAACACCCAACAACCAGAGACACGCTAAACCGTTTCTGTCTGGGACCAGAGTGCATATTCAAGAGGAAATGTGGATCGTGAGGCATAAAATTGCTTCTGCCCGACTCTTTTCCTCCTCTTCTAGAAGCCATGACCTGTGAGAGGGCGGCGGGGGGGAACAAGTGGTGGATTTGTGCGGCCAGACCAAAGCAAAAGAGGATTCAGTCACCTCAACAGGCAAAACCGACAGCTAACCCCAGTAACGATCAATTTCAAGGATGCAAACTGTTTTTCCTGACAGCTGTGTGTTTGTGTGTGTCTGTGAGGCCATGCATTGTTTGCATACACACATCTGCATATGTTTAACTCATGGTCCATACATCTCTGCTTCTCTCAAAATCAAGCAGGAGAGAGAGATTGATGTGCATGCACAGAAATTCACTGCCGGCGGTGCAGATTTGATTACTGTGCAGCGATGTCGATCGCAGGCTCCGTTTGGTTAAGGGGATTGTAAACGCTCCCCCGAGGTTCTGACGCAGGCTGCTGACATCATTGCCTATACCTCCCTTTGACCAAGCAGCCTGCTTGCCGGTCACTTTCAGAGAGAGAGAGAGGGAAAGAGAAAGAAAGAGAGAGCGAGAGAATAATTATAGAGGCACGTCTAATGCAGGTGTGTGGAGCTCAATTTGGACATTTGAAAAATAAAACACAAAAATGTCAGAAACGGAGGCAGCTCCACTCCTGCTATCAGGATATTTAAATGTTCCTCTGGTGCAAAAATATACCACCCCCCCCACCCACTTTCTTCTTCAAACCTGCTCCAGCATCATTAACCATCCAGGAATGCCATCGTATGCATGACACTAATTACACACAAGGAATATCAAGCTGGGATAATGATACTTGGCTCGCACTGTGGGAGGTAGGCATCATGAACAAGAGGAGAGCTCTTGCTGCAGAGACCTGCATAGGTACGACGTCGTTATTCTGACGTCACATCGCTCCAGGTGGTAAGGACTGGAAGACCACAAAGAATACAAAGCTAATGTTGACCAGCACTGTGGTATTTAATGGTAATTGTGTCGTGAAGTGCTCTCTAAATGCGCTCGCCGCCAGACAAAGCATAGGTTTGACTGCGGCTCCTCGAGCTAAATGAGCAGGTTATAAATTTTGCCACTGTGACATTTACTGACTGAAAAGAAGGCAGAGGAAACCGGGGAAGAGGGGGAAAAAAAAAAGAGCTCGTGGGAGGGCAGGGAAAACAACAGGGGGTCTTTGTGCTGCAGTTTATCTTGGGTTAATCATTAAAGTGGGTGGTCGGGTGTTGGGTGAAGAGAGCAGGTCAAGTTGGACGAGGAACAGAGAGGGAGTTGTGTCAAATTATCTTTTGGTTGCTTTTATCTCACGAGAGCCATGGCAACAAAACGAAACACGGAGCAAAACATCCACACAACAGAGCCCGCTGTGTTCTCGCAGACTTCGTGTCATTCAGCAGTCAGGCAACACGTCGAAGCAAAGAGTTGGCTCAAAAAATGTCTAACTAATGGCAGATAGAGATGTCCAAATCCAGATTCAAACAAATTGAATCACTTATGAATCTCTTTCCCATTCGTCACTGAAATCAAAATTTGTTTTAAAAATCAGTGGCTTTCGGGGAGAAGTGTTGCTCATTTTCTATAAGATCTCGGTGATAATGACAAGTTTTTACTACAGGTAAGACCCTCAGTTCCAGTCATTTGAACAAACCCTAACGTTCATGATTCAACCATGAAGAAAGGAACTGCACAAAAAATGGCTACCTTGGGGGAAAACCACTACTGAACACTTCCCAAAAAGAACATTTTCATCATGATCCCTTCGGACATTTGGGAAAATATTATGAGGACTGATGAGACAAAAGAAAAATATTTCCAAAAGTACGTGTTTTTAGAAAAATATTACAGTCAAACATGGTGGTGGTTGTGTTATTGTGCTGCTTCAGATCCTGCACAACTTACCGCAAGTCTGGCAGAAAACCTTCAATGAGAAAGTCCAGTCGTGTGTTTATTACCTGGGATTCAAGTTAACTTGGGTTATGCAGCAGGATGATAAGCCAAAGTATATTTTATTTTTGTGTCGATTTAATGAGTCGTTTTGGGCCTAAAAGGTTTCATTACTCCAAAAGCAATAATGCATCAAAAAAAAATCATTTGTCCTCATTGTTTTGCCAAGTCAAGCACTAAGACAGTATTCGTTTTGTCATTGTATTTCAGTTTAATTGATTTTCAATTAATGCTTAGATAGTTATCCAGATGCTGGGACCACAAATCTGCTACAACGTAATTCTGTGGGTCTGACTGGTTTAACCTACATCGTTTGGAGAGAAATTATGTTTGAAACCTCCAGAGCTCCCTGGATTTCAGACGTCAACAACCATTTATTATTTTTTTTCTTTAAAATCCCACAATCTACCACCAAATGTTGCAGAGCAATACCCACAATCAAACAGAAAGAACTTCACTTGCATGCCGGCCAAAACTTGGACCGCATGCGTTCAGTTTGATCCCCTAAATCGTAGCAATCCCACTGAGCTCTTGCAACAAAATTGAATTTGACAAAAACCAACGCATGCAGGACTAAGTGGTTCCACATCCTTGTGGCTCCACAGGAAATTTCTGGATTTATTGTTCTGGCACATGCGAAACAGTGGTGTGCAAGGAAAGAGCAGCAAACAATGTGCACCACCACTCACTGTGGTTGTGTGTGTGCATGTGTGTGTCTGTGTTCGCAATGATTACAAAATTGATCTCTTGCTGGGGGAAAAGGCAGAAGTGGACGACGAATGATTTGTGCTAAGGCCAAGACAATGAGTTTCTGTTTAGCTGCTTCAGTTATCTGAAACAATGTCTGTAATTAACCGAACGATTATGCTGGCTTTAAACAACGAACAATAGACAATGCAGCTGATTCAGGGGAAAATAAGTTTGTAACTTAATTGGCCTGTTAGGAAACGATCCCGAGGCAAAAATAATGAATCCAGCAGTATTTCTAGCTGCTTTTTGATTGTCATGAGAGTAATTATAGCAGCTGTGAAACACAAACTTCTTCATCCAACAGAGAAATCCACTTCAATTATTCTCTGACTCTGACAAGTTCTTTACCTAAACAAACTTTCACTTTATCTCAACTAGGCCCTTACTTCTGATGCTAGCCATTGTGTGGAAACGGAGAACTCTGAACAATTTATCATCCTGGAAAACAGACCACAGCACTTCTTATCCTACGAACTGTTACGGCTGACCTTTTGACATCCACTCTGGCTTTCCTTTTTTGGCTTCGTTGCAGAAGATCAACAGCCACTGCCCTCCCCTCCCTGTCTGGAAGCTCCTGAACTCACATGGCTGGATCAGGCTACGCGCACAGATGTCCTCAGCGCTGTTTTATGACGCCTTCTTTCACCCAGCTTAGTTCCTTTAATCCGTGTTTAGCTGTTCTTTTCTCCGACAGACTTCGCTCAAAACTGCCCTGCACTGAATCAGAAACGCGTCATGTTTCTGTTCAACCTGTTGCCCCGTCTGCGCTGAGCAAATGGTGCAAGGAATGTATGAAAAAAACCCAAAAAAGGAAAGGGGTGGAAATATATAGTTAACGTAGAGTAAATATAATGGAGCAGCTAATAATAGGCAGAGGGTTTAAAACAGTCCGTGCAAGGTGGATTATTTGGAGATGCATTCATGGCTACCTTTCTTCTTTTTTTTCACCCAATTTCTGAACATGTGCTTGTTTTTTTTTTATTTGTTTCTTGGCTTCCACTGGAGAATTGAGGACTGTTATCCGGCTTTAGGGTTCAGCTGCGAGGCCATATGGACATTTAGTGAAAAGATTAGGAGCACAAGATGCACAGCCACCTGCAGGGATAAAACTTGCAACTTTCTTTCCATCTGGACTCTTGCGGTGACACTTCAGCGCCTGCTACATAAATGAAGCATGTGTGGATCAATACGCTTTATATGACAACTGTTGTCAGAGGAAAGACTTTCCAAGATGATTGTTGTTGTCAGAAGGACAAATCCTTTTCTGATTAAGTCAGCATCTTAGAAAAAAAAGTCTTCACACCACTTGAACTTTTTCACATTTTGTCGGATTATAACCACGGACTTCAAAGTGTTTTTAGATGATGCAGCAATCTGAAGTAGTGTAATTATAAGGCAGAAGAAAACCGATAATTGCGCATGTATTCAGCCCCTAGAGTCTGACACCCCTAGATAAAATCTGGTGCAACCAATTGTCTTTAGAAGTCACCCAATTATCAAACTCGTGTGAGTGTAAATGAACCTCAGCATGAATCCAGCTGTTCGCCTTAGAGATGTGTTAGAGAACACCAGAGATCAAATGACACAATAAAAACCAAGAGACGTAAGTATAAATAACCCAAGCTTTGAACATTTCAGATCTGAAAATGGAATAGCAAAAATACAAACCTGCAAAGTAAAAATAAGATATTTGAGATTATGACATTTCATTGGACCAATAAAACAACATATAAAATACAGAAATGTGGGCTTGATGAAAAGTGAAGATTGTTTTCAGAAGCTACTTTTGATCTGACAAACGAGTGCATATTCAGATTTAATGAATTCAACTGTGTGCATACAGAATATATTGTAGAAAAAAAAGAAGTAACCATGACTCTTTCAATTAACAATTATGCAACACTTTGTGTTGATCTATTGCATTAGAACACAATGAAATACTGCATGGAGATTATGGCAGTAAGTAGGTGTGTAAAACCTCAAGGAGTGTAAATAGTTTTGTGAGACGCTGTTGCAGTCCTGACGTATTTAGTGATGAAAATATTAAATGGACTGACATCTTTGGGTGGAGATTCGGTGACTTAATTTGCTTTAATTATGATTTTAATCACGTCTTTCTACTTACTCTTCTCTGCCTTTTAATCCATTTAATCACAAGTGATTCAGTATATCCAATATTACGTGCTGTTGTGACTGTACTGAACCAGACATGTTTTATCTATTCGTTGTGTATTTGACTAATCAACTAAAACACTATTTGACCCACTCAGTCCTTTCCTCTCCATTTCTTTTCCGTTCTCCTTCCACTGCTCCATTTTCCTGACAGCTTTTTATTCCCCCCAGCTCCATCTAATCATTGACTGCAGCTGCTGTCATCGTGCTGCATCTGCTCTCCCTGTCAAGCTCCGTATCGTCTTTCTGGGTACCCCAGCGCTCCCTTCTCCTGCCGCCCTCAGCTCTGGATAATAGGCTGATCTGTGGAATGACGCACATGGCTCCGTCTCCTGAGGGGCTTTTGCGCACACAAGCATTCATAAAGGCTCTGCGAGTGGTCTGGTGTTCAGACACAAGCCCCAGCCAGGTATTTACATCTCCAGATAACCGACACTGCAGGATTACTGTATCAGCCGCCCTGTTGTTTGCACAATAGGTGGCGTTCTTAAGAATTCGAGGCTTTTGTTGCGAATGGAGATCACGAAAACTGATTAACGTGTGGCTGCCAGATTCTGGGAAGAAAGAATGTTGTTGAAGATCAGCTTACTTTTATCTTAAGTCTCAGATTTGAACTATTGCTCTGGAACCTGCGGGCACAAAGAGGACAAAGAAAATATAATCCTCAGCTTTCATATCACATTATTCAGGTCACAGGAGGTTCAACTGTGAATGACAGACCACATGAAAGCTTGACTCAACATGATATTCCCAATCCTGTGTTCGAATGAAGCGAAATCCAAGCTGACTTTTATGCAATCGTTTCTCCTGAAAGTGGTAATGAGTAATGTTCCAATGACAAAAAAGGAGATTTAGTGGAAATGGGCACTCATTCATGCCTTTCTGGACTACTCACTGGCCACTTTACCAGACACACCTCGATGGTAATGGGTTAGATCTCTTTTGGCTGTAGAGTTGAGATCTGGAGACTGCAGAGGCTATTAGAGTACAGTAAAGTCATTGTCATGCTTGATAAACCAGTTTGAGATTATTTAAGCTTTGTAATATTATCCTGACTGAAGCGGTCATCAGAAGACGGGTGGTATCTTTTATGAGTCTGTCTCTTCAGTTGAAAAATTTGACATTTTGAACCAAGTAAAGTTAGGAAGTTGAGTTTTCCCTTGTACAACGACATCAAATCAAATTGTGGGTCCTAAGCATAAGCATAGTGTGATAAAATCGTTCTCAACTTAGCTTCACAAAGCAGAGTCTTGGTTGGGACCCTCCAGCTCAGCCTAATAAAAGTCAGGTTAAAGGCTTGATCAACCAATCACGTTTTGATTTGTAGTCCGTGGGCATTTCCTGGACCAGATCATGGTATTCTAGCTGGCCTAATGACTAACAAGGTAAGAGATGCAGCTGTCGCTCATCATAGATGTTCATTAACACTGAAAAGGCCTTCAGGGGCTCCTTTGTGTTGTATACGTTGGGTTGGGGATTGGAAAGGATGAACTCAACTCAGATACATACTTTATAGTTTGTTTCAGAAGAATCTGTTTCTGGAAATAAAATCTGTGGACTAAATAGACCTGGAAAGACTGAGAATCATAGATTTTGAATTAAATTTGGTGTATC
>NW_015115935.1:13937-46736 GCF_001443285.1 Poecilia latipinna
ATGTTCCAATGACAAAAAAGGAGATTTAGTGGAAATGGGCACTCATTCATGCCTTTCTGGACTACTCACTGGCCACTTTACCAGACACACCTCGATGGTAATGGGTTAGATCTCTTTTGGCTGTAGAGTTGAGATCTGGAGACTGCAGAGGCTATTAGAGTACAGTAAAGTCATTGTCATGCTTGATAAACCAGTTTGAGATTATTTAAGCTTTGTAATATTATCCTGACTGAAGCGGTCATCAGAAGACGGGTGGTATCTTTTATGAGTCTGTCTCTTCAGTTGAAAAATTTGACATTTTGAACCAAGTAAAGTTAGGAAGTTGAGTTTTCCCTTGTACAACGACATCAAATCAAATTGTGGGTCCTAAGCATAAGCATAGTGTGATAAAATCGTTCTCAACTTAGCTTCACAAAGCAGAGTCTTGGTTGGGACCCTCCAGCTCAGCCTAATAAAAGTCAGGTTAAAGGCTTGATCAACCAATCACGTTTTGATTTGTAGTCCGTGGGCATTTCCTGGACCAGATCATGGTATTCTAGCTGGCCTAATGACTAACAAGGTAAGAGATGCAGCTGTCGCTCATCATAGATGTTCATTAACACTGAAAAGGCCTTCAGGGGCTCCTTTGTGTTGTATACGTTGGGTTGGGGATTGGAAAGGATGAACTCAACTCAGATACATACTTTATAGTTTGTTTCAGAAGAATCTGTTTCTGGAAATAAAATCTGTGGACTAAATAGACCTGGAAAGACTGAGAATCATAGATTTTGAATTAAATTTGGTGTATCCTAAGATAATTATCTTAATATAGTGACATATTTGGTTTCAGTGAAGCAGCTCTGGAACTAAAAAAAAAACATTATTTAGTTTTATGAGCTGCTTCTACTAATTTTAGCCTATCTTGTTGAATCTGTTTAGCTTGTCTTCAAATTGTTTTCCTGCTGATTTGATAATTCACATCTATAGATGAGACATTTGTCAAAATTAGATAAACTCCAGGTGGTCTGTATGGGTGTAATTATGTTGTGATTATTCATATAGAAACATCAGTAGGCTGGCTGTGTGGTTGTGCTGTCAGTTTACCACAGATCTGCTTTTTTTCTGTGTTATGTGTATGTGTGGTTTGGCTCAAGGATAACTGGGTTTCAGATATTGGTTTGCTAGAGAAAGCCCAACTGTTTGAGGCACAACTTGCCACTGGTCGAAACTAACCTCAGTGAAAGCTAATCTAGCATGCTAATGCTAAAGTCGGTATGCTAATCGTAACAACCACGGTCGTTTAATGTGATTTCCAGGCTTGCTGAAAATGTCAAAAGACACATGTTGTACCAGGAATCTCCGTATTTGCCTAAGACAGGGAATTTGATGAAATATTTAGACAATGTAGAAAAGAAACTACATTTGAAACTTTGTGGCGATATCCAAGCAATGAAGATGCAAGCAACGTAAAAAAGTAAGCTGCTTTTATTGCAATTGCTCCCAAATGAATTGTCTGTAAAACAGGCTAAGAAATATCCAGAGCTTCTCATGGATAATGATGGAACTCTTTAAATTGTGAAGGTAACAACTTAAGTTTATGGTTGTGACTCGATGCAGTAGCTGGTAAAAGTTTCTCATGATCATGAAGACTGTATCTAAACCGTTGCACTTTAAGCCAAAACTAAAACAATCCTGTTATCTATTGCTTCATACACAGACGTGCAGTTCGATGTATTCTTCTGAGCTTTCAAAAACGTGGAAAGAGCTGGAAATACTGAGCATAGGCTGTGAAAAGAAAATGAAAGAAAAAATATGACTATGTCATTCAACTACGTAGTTTTCTGTATGGCGACCATGACGTACTGAGTGCCTGGAAGGGATTTTGATCAGAGTTACAGTTTGCTTTTGTGCAACAGTGTTATGAATCATTATGTGTCGACTGCTGCTGTAATCCTGCCAGTTAGCTCCTCATTTTAATGTCAGAGTCCTTCTGTTTTCAAAGTCCTGTCTCTCTCTGCTCTCTTGTCATCAATAAAATTGAAGTTTTTATTTTCATCACACGTTAACCTAAAGCACTTGAACACGATTCTTTTGCTGATTTATGGTTAAAATCTGCAAAGAATGCACTCGTCCCTTCCAATCTCAGACGTTGTGTTAGATGTTTGTTTTCACTGCAGTCACAGAGTTATTCTAAACATGTTCGGTGATAAATTTATTGCCACTCAAGTCAGGAAGCAGGACTGCGTGGTTCCAACAAATTGCCTGACATCTGAACAAAACATCTGATTACACTTGCGTCATCCCGACCCCACACTGGACTTTCTCACACTCTCAGGCAGGTTTTCTCGCACCAATAGACGCAGCTTTTGCACTGTTGCTACATTCTGGGCTCGCATGAAAAGCCTGTTGGTGTGTAGAGGATTTAAAAATCAAGCAACAGTTACGCAAAACTAGTTGTGGCAGCGCGACCAGGGCAGAATGCTCCTCTGTTGTGCTGCAGAGATCGGCTTGTGTGAGTCTGACGGACTGTATGGGGAGAAAAAGGGGAAACGTTACAGGATAGAGACACCTTGAAAAAGAAACCTTGGTTCTAACAGTGACCTTGGTTTTTTGTCTTGATAAAATAAAAGGTCTGAAAAAATAGAATTTTTTTACATGAAGCAGTGAAAATCACTGAAACCAGGTAACTTTAAAATGCCCTTGCTGGACCTTAATACAAGTTATCATGAAACAAAGAATAAAAGCTTAATATTCTGCAATGTTTATACTGCCTCTATCTGTGAAAAAAAAAATCACTCAATGTCTAGAATATTTTTCTTCAGGTGGTTTTAAGGTGATTTAAATCATTTAAATTTCCAAATACACACATCAGAAACGACAAAATGTCAATGTGAGTCAGACAATATGGTTTAAATATTTACAAACAACCACATAAACTAGGTCGTTGGGTAAGTAGAGGGGACAGAAGAGCAGCCTCAAATGAGTCTGCTCCTCGCATCTGTAAACCATAATACATATCGTAACAGAAACTACCACAGGCAAACATTGCCAGGTCAAACCGTCACTGCAGTAAAATGAAAAACCCAACTGTTTCCCCTCAGTAAGCATGTGGTGACATGGGAAGGAAAAACTACTTAATCGACAGAGAGTGCCAGCAGATTTCTGCTTGGCTCGAAGCCTGAAGCGAGACGAAGCTGCTTCAAAAACAAATCATGAAGAGATAAATGTGAAAAACAGAGGAACTTAAGGAACGGTCCGTCTCAGAACTAAATTTCTTTTTAAGCTTTTAAACTCTAAAACAGCAGCTTAATCTTATTCGTTTGCGTTATTGTGGCACACAGGCCATTTTGTCGGAAAAGTCGAGGTGAAGTAATACTGTTTTGCGTGTTATTTACCGGTTGTGTCGCAGTTTGACGTGGCTGCGGAGGGGGGTCAGTATCACTCCGCCGTTGCTAGGAGACGACGGTTGTTGAACGGATGTTTTCTTTTTCTAACGGCTGTGTAGCGATACTGCTAACGGAGTTACTTTGTAACTATTATTAAATTAAAATGCTGCGGACTCAATCACAACATTATACCTCATCGTTTTTTTTAAGTTAACAAAACTATCTATCCTCATATTTATTTTCTAATAGCTTAAAAACATCCCCCTTTTTCTGCATTAAAAATGCGAAGAAAACGGGAAATGGAAAACCCATAAAGGGTTTAAATCTGTGTTGCAGTCATCATATTTTATGATATACTTTTCTTGTCTCCAGCTGCAGAGCAAAGCACAGATTAATCTCATACAGGAAACAAGAAAGGTAGACTCAGAGAAACCAAGAATGATGAGGTCCATATTGAGCTAATGTACCAGCAGCTGAACCTAAGCAGCTCCTCCTTGAGTTATTACAGCAGCTGATCAATGGTGACATACATTCAATAGAGCAATATTGATCTTGGTAAGTTACTGTATATAGTTTTTTTTTTTTTTTCCCCCATCCCAAATGTGTAATTCTATGTGTATGGAACTCTGACTGTGAAGATTATAAATATTCACCCTTTGGGAATCAAACATCTGGGTGCAGAATATTTAATATTTCCAACCTAGAAGCCGTTTCACTCTCAAAGCTACCTTTCTGTATCTTTACTGTAGCTTAATCATCATTACAGTTTTGTATTATTCAGCTTTTCCAGTCTTACTTTTCTTATTTTTCATGTCGATTCCAAACTGGAGCATCTCCATCCTGTCAGAAAGTGTACAACAAGTAAAATGAAACCACCTTGTTTTATGACATCTAGAGGTAAAATGCTCAGACGGCAGAGTACTTAGCTACTCTTGATCAAATCCTCTAAGGGCCAAAAGCCTGGGAGATGTTCCTAATATAGCAAAAATATGCAGGATGTTTGATCTTTCTCCATCTCATTTCTATCCGTATCCACTTATTTTCACTTTAGCACAGTAACTACAGAGAAAACAGACATTTACGTCTACCACCATTGTTTCATGACAGTCTCATGCATGCTGCACTGATTTCAGGTATCTGAGCAAAATACAAATGCTCTATTAGCAGTAACAATCTAGCATCATGCATAACCCCTGATGTGGAAAATTGTTGGTGTTGAAGTCTCCTTGAGGCTGTAACACTAACTGCAGCAGCAGATAACCACCCAGCTGATTTTTCAGTGTGTTTCCTGTTCAGAGAAATAAAATACTGCCATGAAATTATCTCCGCCATTCTTTGTCTAACAGAAATCCAATTTGAAACTGAATAGTGTAACTTCTGGCTTTAATAAACCTTCTCTAATGATTCAGACGGTTGTAATATCTGTGGGAATTGTTTGTTGTGGTGCGGAGAGGGCCTGTGAGGCCAGCGGTCTCTCAGACAGTTTGAGGAGAGTTTTCCCGCCGAACATCCTGGATGATAGGTTGACGCACAAGCTCACAAGGATAGTCCCTGCCTGCCAAAGTCAACAAGCATAGACAGATCACCCTTAATTACCAAAGAAGAATGGTACCACTGTGCTGTGCAGGACACAATGACACCAAATGATCACACAAAGGAGCTTTTCATTGACTGCTGGGGTTTGCAAAAGCACGAAGCAAAACAAGAGGACAAGCAGGTTGAGGTCAGTGACTAGAACGTGGACTGTGTGTTCTGCTCGTTATCTGGGTCTCTACATACAGTTTTGCTTTAAAATGAGTGCGTCACGATGCCAAGCGATCCAGAGGTCAAGTATAAACAAGGACAAAGCTGCAATATTGCCAGAAAACGCTTTCTGAAAAAGGTTGGGACTTTTTTTTTAAAGAAATAAATTTGTATTTTTATTTTTTAACAAGAAATTTGACTTTGGTTCCTCTTTCCTCTCAGTGAAAACATTTTTTTTATTTATATATCTACTTAAATAGAAAACATTAAGAGACCACTTAAAATGATGAGTTTCTCTGATTTTACTTTTTATACGGATATGTTTGAGTAAAATGAACGTTGTTCTTTTAGTCTATGAACTAATAACAAAATGTCTCCGAACTTCCAAGCAAAAATTTAGTATTTACTTGCAGAAAATGAGAAACGGTCAAAAATAATGAAAAAGATGCAATGCTTTCAGATGTGAAATAATGCAAAGAAAACAAGTTGATATTCATTTAGAAATAATGCCTTAACTCAGAAATAGTTCAGAAATCAACATTTGGTGGAATAACCATGAGGAAATAAAAAATGCAACCAAATTTACATAACATATCAATTACCTGTCTTATCTATTGCATTTATCATCTAATTGTCATATTTTTCCATTTGGTTGGTTTCAGCATTTGGAGTCCACATAATATTGTGGTTCGTGAAATAAGCAGATAGATTTTCTTTAACTAGTCTTAAACTTTAATTTTCTTTTTTGTTGTTGTTCAATCCTCAGTCTAGTTATGCATGAAGGTTCTTGCATAAAGCCTGGAGCACTTCCTACAGAGAAGAGAAAAGGCAAGATGACCTTTAGTTTCTTACTTATAGCTTGCCAGAAAGTGCATTTTTTAAGGTCAGTTAATTTTATTATTCAGTTTAATGTTTTATTTTGCTTTGCAAAAGTTTTCTTTTTAAAAACATATTATTTAAGTCAAAAATGCAACATGCGAGATTAAGATCGTAGCGTTGTGCTTAACCAGGGTGTGACATTATTGTTCGAGGAGCTGAGTCGATAGTTGGTGGTTCAACACGGTTAATGTGTAGGCAGTCAGAGTTTATATGATTCATCATAATATAAACTGCATAGAGATTGACCCAAAGTTTCATTGTTGTCCTTCCTCAATGATCCACAGAGTTGAGGAGAGTCTCCAGCAAGGCCGTGTGCCAGACTTTAATAAAGATAATCTGCTGCTGCTGCTTGGAGCAGTCGTTTCTGGAAAGATTACTGTACTCAACACTAATTAACTTTCCATTAATGGTTTTGTTCTCATTTGCTTTGGAAAACCTGAAGGAGATAATAAGTTTTGCCTAAGGATGTTTTATTTATTTATTTTTTTTTACATATGTGTGCAAACAAACGTCAAGAAAACAAAAGTGAAACTTCAGTAAAATTGCTAAATTTGTGATGCAAGGTCGCGGTCGAAGAACGTCATGTGGCATCATAAAATAAACCCCGTTCAGTTCCCACTATCAAAACTGAAATATTTTAAATTAATATTCATTCATCAGTGTTTTAGGAGACAAAAATAATCATCTAAGGCTAAGAATTTATAGAAAATTCCGGCATCGTAATACGATATTGTCAGTTTACTGTTTTCCTTTTGCAAACTCCTATATTTCTCTTCCTTCCTTTCCTCCTGTACTGTACTTTAGTTTGGGCAAAGTCCCACATAAAGTGTTTTACTGACAGTTTTGTCCATTCCCCCTTGACAGAAAGCACTAAAAGGCCTAAAATTAAATCACACAAAAGCATTTTCACACAAAAAAGCTCCAATAAAATAGACACTTAAGAACTGAAGACAGCCTATGTGACATAATGAGATGTGTAATGTTTAATAAGTATTTGTTGAATAAATTAGTGCATTTACTACACTAATAAATAGTGGAAGTAGTAATTTGTACCACTGTGTTAGTAAGGTAATCGACACATCGCTGTCAAATATGCAGTTTACAGATTTGACATGCATGTGTTGGGGGGGCCTCTGCTCGGTCCACCTCTGCTTGGTCCACCTCTATTATAAGCCCAGAAAGTTTAAATTATTAGTTCAATAATCCAAAAATGTTTTTTTCTGCAAATATTTTTGATAATTTTTAAACCTTTCAGGCAGAGACGAAAGCTAAAAGCGTCACAAAGGAAGATAAAATAGCACATATATGCAACAGCCTGACTGTGTGGGTAAAAAAAACACACCAAACAAATATTTAACTAAAAGTAGAAATACTAATAATGCCATACTACTTACTACTAATATTTTAATATAATTTAAAAGTGTTCATGCACAAATATCTGCTGGTCCAATCCTCTCTGTAGTAAAGACAGCAAAACTGGATTAATTATTTGCTTTTGTCTCAATCTTTACACAATAAAAAAAAAAGTCAAACATTTTCCACAGCGTCCCTTTTATACATGTCACAGCACATTGCAAATGCCACTCCTGTTCTTTCACCATCAAGTTTTAATGATCTGACATTTTTGCAGTTCTATTTTGTTCACACCCTGTTCCTGAAATTGGCTTCAAACAATTAAGTGTCATGACATTCACAGTGACTAATCAGAAGAAACTTTGGAGAACTTGCCCCTTAATTTCTTTCCAGTTTTACAAGTTTTTCTTTTTTTTTCCTGGTATGGAAACAATAGTCTGAAGCTGAAAGCAGAAACTGAAAAAGAAGCATCCAACATGTTACAGGAAGCAGTTGTGTTTTACTTCCCCCTGTGATTGGTGCATGCTCTAAACTCTACAATACTGCACTTAGCTGCACCTTGTAAAGTATTCACACTCCTCCTTATCGCATTTTGCCACCTCGCAAGTGCAAACTTTAGTGCACCTTCCTCATGGGGATTTTATACAGACCAACACAAAGTAGCACATAATTATAAAGAGAGGGAGGAAAAAGTACCTTTTTTTATTTGGGACAAAAATCTGAGCAGTGTGGCATGGTTTGTATTCAGCCCCCAAATTTAAGTAACCTACACGCAAGACAAGTTGTGTGGTAGAAAACTAGCACTGCATACACAATCCTCGGCATGCATTTATGAAGCGGCTACAGCGAAGCTAATCAGCGCTGATGGGAAGACGGACGACACAAATACAGCTCGGGAAGTGAAAATGTTACGGCAGCAAAAGACTTGAGACTGGTTCTTTTGCTGATCTCGAGATCTAGAAATAGATTCTCAAATCCAGTTGAGGCAAGACTTACAGATCTTGAACAATTTGCATCCAGTCTGACAAAACTTGAGCAGATTTGTGAAGAAAAATGTTCAGAAATGTCTGTCTCGCACAAGACTACCCCAACATCTTAAAACTGTAATGTCAGTGAAAGATGGTTCTACAAAATATTTACTGAAAATGAATACATGGCACATTCTTCAGATTTTATACACAGAAAGAAAAGCAAAACATTTTGTATTTCTGTTTCAGGTCCACAATTCTGTTTAGCTTTGTTGTTGCTCTATGACATGATGAAGTTTTCTGCTGTACAATGAGACAAAATGGGAAAAAGCTTGAGGAGCATAACTCTTTTTCCACTTTAAGAAGGATTTAAATTATAAATCCCAGGTGATAAATATTGAGCTCTGCTGGCACCCACAGCCAGACTTAATTCACATATTGCACCAAGAACTCGGGGATTAAATTTGTGTTTCAAGACGAGACCTGGTTTTTGGAGCATGCATCACACCTCGTGCTATGAGGTGCGAGACTGAAGTCAGTTCAGTCTTTGGAGAGAGGTCTTTGAAAGGACAGTTTGTTTGATCCCAGCGGGAAAACACAAACTTGTTTTTAACGGCTACGGCACAAATCACACAGAACAAGACAAACAGAAATAGATGTTCGAGCTCCACGTTCAAGCTTCGGTTTCTGCTCGCGCTCACATTGTCACACATCTGGGCAGCGCATAGAGTAGAGAAAAAAAAAAAAAAAACCCAACCTGTAACCTGAATTGAGCAAACTGAAACTTCTCAGGTCACATTTGTGACTCATCATGTCCTATCAGACGCCCTCTGCTAAGTGTCAGGCTGCAAAATTTAAGGAAGGGGTTGAAATACCCTTCTGGGGTGACCTTTTTTCACCCATGTTAGTGTAAAGGTCATAAGGAGTGGGAGTGGGGGGGTAGAAACACGTGTCGTTCTTTGTATTCGCTCACCACACAGTGCAACACGGAGGAGCTATAGTCACTTCTTTTTGTCGCTGCTGTTCAAGACGAACTCTGAGACGTTTAGCAGTTTGTGACAATTTTCTGAAGATATCCTGCCGCGTTCAGAGCAGGAAATCCAACGTGATTGTTTTTTGACATTCAGAGGAAGAAGAAAAAAACATTTCAACATCGATTTCAACTCAGAGCTGAATATTAGCAGCTGCTTTTGCTAATATGTGCAATCAGACAGAGCAGTGGGCCGGGAGGCGGTGACTAAACAGAGAGTGTTAAAAGAGGTCATGGAGACCTCGGTGTTTGTCTGACAGTGTGAGAAAGAGAGGAAGAGTGAGAATGAGAGAGAGACAATGAGAGAACGTCTTCTCATAAGGCTGACTTGGGTTGAATTATTCAGCACATTTATTCACTCTGTTATTAATAGTAGTTCTTCCGTTTCGGTATTACTGATCACTTTCGGAAATGTAGCTTCCTCCCGACAAGGCATAGTTTCCACGATTCATCATATTACATAACATTTATATCACATGTTTTAGTTTGTTTCCAGGTCCAACACACCTGTTCATTAGCAGGCCGCTGCAGGAGATGGGCCAGCTGTGTTGCAGCAGAGACACTTTTAAAAAATGTATAAATGGTGCATAGGTTTTCTTTAATTCACACTCATTCAAAACGAATCAAACTCAGACAAACATTGTACTCACTAACTTACATCTCAACCACGTCATATCTCACAGAAGACTGTCTATAGCTGTCGTTGCTGCAGGCAGCATCACAAATTGTAGAAGTATATTTGTAGGTAGCGTACATTGGGTAATCATGACATGAACGAGTTACAGGTTGAAATATTTTAAGTGTGGAAGGTACTGAGATAGAAATCCACAATGTATATGTTATAAAAGTTGAACAGCAGGAGCCAAAACGCAGAGAGGCGGCCGCCACAGTAACACCACACAAGGGAAACATAGGAATAGAGGCTAATAATGTAACAAGAGTGAGAGACTGAGAAAGACTGATGCAGGAAAGTTGATTACTGAACCAGGAGGAGGTGGTTGATTAGAAACTATAGGTGCAACCGTGAGGAAAGGTAGAAGAAGTTGATCAGAGAAAACTGGAGAAATATCTGTTAGAAGAAAGGAGATCATCTAAATACACACAGAGCTGCATCCCAAAGCTCAAACACCCCAGAATCACACCGGCATCCTGAATAACTCAAATAAGGATAGGATTTAATAGAACTCATTTTTATTGCTTCTTTTCTCCTGACGTTTTAGTCCATATATGATCGAAATAAAGATTTTATTCATTCATTCAGGTGTGATAATCTGGCTGGATGTTGACAGTCCCTCTCTGTGGAAATATTAGAACTTATTCAAAACTGGCTGGTTTCTTCTCAGATCTGGCTTTTAAATAACATCTTTGAAGTTTTCTGTTTTCCAAAAGTCAATCTTGAATAACAACAGCCTTTGTCCAGCTGAGGAGTTTTGTAGGTTTGATCTGTCAACACCAAATGTCGAGAGTGTATTGCATCACCCGGAACGTAAATGGCGCATGTGCTGGCGTAAACAGGAAATATAGGATTTGCTGCTTTGTTGTATAAACATGTGATATGGGTGTAAAGGGAAAAGGGTTGGAAGTGGCTGATAAGAGCTGACCGAGCAGCAAACCCAGGAGTTTGCGTCAATGTTTCTAAACTCTTGTGTTCCTTGTTTGCAAGTTTCTGTATGTCTCAAATGTGGAAGGATATTTCTTACAAAAAATATGCTAAACAACATCATTTGAAAAAGGTTAAAGAATGCAGTTTCCCTGGCAAATACATGAGATTTTTTTTTTTTTTTTTTTTTTAGAAATTTGATAAATTACATTTAGACTCAAACTCAAATGAGTGAATTCCCAAAAAATCCCTGGATTTTTTTTTTTTTTTTTTTTTTTGTGCTAGAGACGTAGCTGCTTTCAGAAGAAGCTGACTAAGGCGATTTTGTGTGCTTTGCCCACACAGGAAATACAACAACTGCAGCATGCAAGCAAAGGATGCTCGCATTCAAATGGCAGCAGACATTTGGTTACAAAAAAAAGCGTGACAAGGTACTCTGTGGGCCGTGCGGTTTTGTGTTGCAAGGGTGCATCAAAACACTGTGTGACCTTTGAGTGGTGACATTTTGCATGTGATTTGCATTCCTTTAACATTTCAGACTGTGGCAGAACACAATTAGGAGTTTGCTGTTTGCTATTTACAGTGACTTTTCTCTCCTGCGGACGTCACGCAGTGTTACAGCAACACGGTATCCCCTTGTCTGTGATTTGTGCCACTCGGCAGCGCTGACATATTTTGCTGACTTTTGTCTTTGGACATTTTGTATTTGTTTCCAAACTGATAATCAGAGATAAAACTGAACATAACAAGACCTTTTGAGGTGAATTTAACATATGTGTTGTGGCTGTGTGGCGATTAAAACGTCAAGTGAAAGCAAATGAAGTCGTTCTGCCAATACAGATAAGATCGAGCATTTGTAGAATGTCGATGTCCTTGTTGATGTGTAATCTACAACAGTCTAAAGGAAAAGTTGCAAACAATGCAAACAAAACAAGAAGTACAGAAAAGTCTTCTTCCACTATCCTGAGAACAAGCAACCAATATAACTGTATTTCAAAGTTAAGCTGCTCAGTTCACCTCTGAATGATCAAATTCGATTTGTGTGATTATTAAATTGTCTTAATGCAACTCAAGATGAACATTCACTTCCACAAACCCGAAACCAGACATGCAGAAGCAGTGAGTAAAACAGCAACTGTTTCACTTTCTCTGCGTGTGATTAACTCAAAACTGGAAAATAAGCAAAAAAAAAAAAAAAAAAGAGAGAGGTCTCCAGTTTTGCAAAGTTGTTTTGCAACTTCAGTACGTGTTCAGAGCCTATGCCAAGAACTTTTATGTTTACCACTGTGTAAAGTGATCAAATGGCTGGCCAGCTTGGTTTAAAATGGGTCAGCAACAGGATATTGATTCTAAACACAGCAGCAAATCTATATCCTAATGGCTAAGAATGAAAAATATTGAGGTGCTGCAATGAGCCAGTGGAATGATCAGTTCGATTTTTCCTTGGGAGTTGAAATTCCCCATTTCCAAGTCGGGAAAATTAATAAAATGGCTTCTAGAATAAGAATCCTGCTCTGGAAAGCCAAGAATAAATTCAACATGGCTGAAAATGATCAGCATGTAGGTTATAAAAGTTTGTTTGTGCATTTGATAGACTGTGTCAATCAAATCCAGGAAGCAAACTGCTTTGCAACATCTATTTGTGAAATTGCTGTTTGTGTTTTTATGCATAAAGTTGAGATTTTTGCAGCTGTTTTTGATAAAAGTAGTGCTTGAATACAAAAACTGAAAAATGACTCTGCTTGATTTGGGTGTGAGATCATCACTAAGCTTTGACATCCGGAAACACGAAGCAGACTTCAAACCAAATGAAAAGCTGCCACAGGAAGACATTAAGTGAAATATGCAAAGCAAAGACCTGCAAACCTTAAGCATTAAGCAACAACATAACAATAACAAGAAATATGCAAAGAAGAGCAACCCCTCACCACAACCTTGCAGAAGAGATAAGATCTTACAGAAGATAATTGCTACATGTCTTAGTTGCTAATTGTCCTCATAAAAGTGTCGCATCAAGAAACACACAGACTTTGAAGACACTAATTAATTGACAGACGTAAACATTTCACTATTCTTACCAAGATTATTTTTAAAAAGTTACTTTTAGCTGAAAATAATCTCTTGACATTGTTAAGACAAAATGCTAATTATAAAGTGCATTACATTATTATAAAGTGCTATTTGGATGCACTTTATAATAGTTAATGCTCTTTGAAGTTAATGCTAAAGCTGTGTGTTTTCAAATTGTTTGTCGTTCCCACCACACAGCAAATCAAGTAGCGAGGCTGAGTAGAAACAAATTTGATCCACTTTGTTAAAATTTGATTGTGTCATTTTTATTTTCATTCTTTGATCTTTCAGGGAGATAATTTTTTTCTTAACTGATAGCAATCAGGTTTGGTTTGGTTTTGCTTAAGGCCATTGGACAGCCTTCCAGCCTCAGAGTAAACTCCCCAGTCTGACAAAAACTTGCTCACAATCGTTTTGAAGCCAAAGAAAGTTCAGAGGAAGTAAAAAAAAAAAGAGCATCTGTGATCAGTTTGAGCTGATTCAAGGTTGAGCTGAAATAGGTTTTTAGATCTATCTATGAAATCCTTGAAATTGAGAGAGAATTCATATAGCTTCATAACAGGATGGTAGTAGTTTCCCAGCATTGACAAAGTCACTACGTCTTGGTGTCGCAAAGCTTGTTTCTTTGGATGTTCCACCACATCAGTCATGTCATGGTCCCTGAACTATTTCATGCTGTTCCTTCATGGGAGGTGTGTGACCTCTGTGGATTGAACCTTTTTTTTTTCTTTTTTTAAACTGAGCAACACGTAAGCTGCTTAAAAAGCATGCAAAGGATGTTTGACATGCAGCATACAGGGTTTAATGCAACTAATGTGATGCATACGACTGAAAATGAACCAGGATATTAATTAATTATTCAGTTCATCACCAGTAAATTAGCTAAACATGAATTCATCTACTATTTGCTGTAGTGTTTTTTCTTTATGTTTTCCATTCAGAGCAACAAATCCATTTCATACATTTTTTTAGACCAAAAGACAAAAATTAATTGCTGAATTTAAAAAAAAAACAAAAAAACAAAACAAAAACATAGCTGATCTACTGATATTTTAAAAATGGTGTTATTACATATAATACTTTCTGGAATCTAGATTAAGAGTCATTTTTATTCCAATATTTATACATTTTAAACAAGATATTTAAATTGACTGGCATTAAATCATCGTTTCCTATTTTAGATAAATTAATATGATCAAAATTCTTTCACATTTTTCAAAAACATTACAAATAACACACATTCCTAACACACACTAAGATTAATCTGCCTCTAAACAATGTGGGAAACCCCAGATGTTGTCATGGTTTGTTCTAACAGGTTTGTTCACACCATCTGAGTTACCACAGATTCTCCAGATGCCTGAAGATGTCACGTTCACATCGGCTCAAACTACAGCATTATGAAGACAACACACACGTCTAGACATCACACTATTTAAGGAGAAATGTTCTGGGTCACAGAGATGAAAGCTCTTTGATGTGAATTGTGCAGAACAAAATGCAAAAGATCTTGTGAAAATACTGACATGGGCCAAAAGGAATGACCCTTTAATCCAGAAGTTTCATGAAAATGCAAGATTGCAGTTTGGAAACTAAAATTTAAGTGCTTGGCTACAATGACCATTGTTATATTTAGAGCAGGAGGGGAGGAAGCAAGATGGAAAATGTCACTACAAATGTGAAATACGGGGGTAGAAGCACCTTAGTTTGTGGGTGTTATGTTGCAGGAGGAACTAGTGTGCTTCGCAAACCTGTGGCAATGTGACAACAGAACATTTTGTCAAAATAAAATCTATATTTGTGTCAAACTAGGAAGTTAAACCTAGGATTCAGAGAGGTCTGTAAAATTGGAAAATGCCCTAATTATTCTGCCAAATAATTTACATAGTGGTTTAAGGAAAACAATGTTTTGGAGAAACCATCAAAAACTCTGGATCTCAGACCCACAGTGTTCATAAGAGGTCTGTGTGAGCAAGGTGCCCTGCAAACCTGACTACATCAGTTCTGAGAGGAAATGTGTATTTACACATCAGGGTTTTAAATGTTGTACACCCGTAATAAACTTGCCATTTCCATAAATGTTTGGAAATATTGCAAAATTACTTCATAGGAATGTTTTGATGCTATCTCCATGTGTATCTGGGTTAACTCCCTAACTTTGCTAGCATGCATTGCTATCCTTTGCCTATGCAAATCCTAAAGTACAGTGTAGTTGGTGCAAGAACTCATACATCTCTGTGAACTTGGTATTTGTTTTGTAATACTGATTATTTTCCTTGTGCACTAACTGCCTGTTACATAATTGAAACATCCATCAATCCATCCATTATTTATACAGGCTTCTTTTGCAGGTTTGCCAGAGGCCGGTGCACATCTCCAGCTGTCATTGGGCAAAAGGACAAGTGATAGACTGGACAAGTCACCAATCCATCACAGGACAACCGAGACAAGCAGCACAAACAAAGCATGCACATATATGTCCACCCAATTCAGCAATTTAGAGTAAAGTAACCTAAAAATCATGTTTTGGACTGTGGGTGGAAGCTGTAGAGAACCAACACATGCCCAGGGAGAAGTTGCAGACTTCATACAGAAACACTCAGGCTGGGATCCGAACCCAGTACTTCCTTGCTGCAGGGTAAAAGTTTTATAACTGCAACATGCACTCTGTAATTATCTTCAGAAAAGCAATATATACACATATATAAAAAATAATAATAATACGTTTATTTGTTTCCTAAGGGTATTTAAATGTTCCTGCATGTGGAGGAATACATCAGAATAAAAGTTTCAGATTTAAATGTGTTTAATTTGACAATAATTTAGAGTTGGGTAACTGAGAGCAGCGAAACAAACCAGCCTGCTTTCTGTTTCTGTTCCTGCTGAGGATGCGCGCGCTCCCGCTCCGGCGAAGCGCGAGACAGAGAGCCCGTGAGCAGCCAGCCCGGCGGACGGAAACATCACGTGGTGACACATCTTTACGACTGACGTCACCGTTCCCATCTCCAAGCAACCTCTTCATCAGCATTCGCGTCACCGAGCGCCCTAGCCGAGCGGTTGCCCAGCAACCCGTGCGTCGCGCTCGGGTCCGGCCTTGCCTCGCACCCAGCTCGGAGCTCTGACGCGGGTGTGACGTTAATGAGGTGGGTATCAATTTGTTATGGTGGCTGGGGGAGCGAGCGGGGGGAGGAAAGGAAGGAAGGGAGGAGGAGGAGGAGTTCCCTCTGCGAGTGCCGAAGCCCTCAGCTCTGCATTCCGGCGGAGCTTTCAGGCACACACCGACCGCAGCGCAGTCCCGGGCCGAAAGCCTTCCTGTGAGCTCAGAGAGGAGAGCTGAAGGGAAAAGTTGCACCGCGCGTGGTTCCCGCAGTTTTTCCTTCTTTGAAGCGTTTGTTTTTCGGAGCTGTGGTGGAATGGTTCACTTTTCGTCACACAGCAGTCTGAACTGTGAGAGAAGACGCTTTATGTCTTTCTAAGGTAAGACTTTATCACTTTTCATGGCTTAATATTTGGTTTATAGTCCGTCGTCGCAAGAAACAAACAAACAATAAAAGTACACAAAATGAGTAAATAAATCATTTGGCTACTTTAGTCATGTGCGGTAATTTCTCATTTTACTTTTTAGTCACTTTTAGTTTATTAACGATTGTTCGGTGTTTGATTTGTGGAATTAGAGTGATTTATAATTAAATATCAGACTTCTTTAACAAAATATGTATATCTATTATGAATAATAATAATAATAATAATAATAATAATAATAATAATAATAATAATAATATATTTTTGACATCTTTTTCGTTGATTTCCTAGGTCTGTATAGGTTTAATAGAGATTACGGTATATTAAATGAGTAATTTTTTTTGCTCGTTTTTACAGGTACAAGCCTGCCTTTATCTAAGCATTGCTACTACAGTTGGTGCACCATGGTGATCATGACAGACACCAGCAGGGCTGCTCAGCCCAGCCCTGCGCAGGGGAGGCCACTTCAGGTCGGCTTCTATGAGATCATCCGCACCCTGGGGAAAGGAAACTTTGCAGTGGTAAAACTGGCCAAGCACAAAGTCACCAAAACACAGGTCAGCAGCCTTTCTCTTAACATATAATTATTTTAAAATGCATGCCTTTTTAAATTTATATATATATATTTTATTTATTGCATGCTAATTCTTTTTCATGCATTTCATTTTCCAGGTGGCAATAAAGATCATTGATAAGACCAGACTGAGCCCCTCTAACCTGGAGAAAATTTACAGAGAGGTGCAGATAATGAAGCTGCTGAACCATCCCCATATCATCAAGCTCTACCAGGTGTGTGTCGTATCTTATCTCGTCTCTGCTGCGGTTTTGCATGGGGTGCAACAGTACGCGTGCAGATTACTGGAAGGCGTGCAGTTTCTGAGTTTCCCTCTCTATGTTTGGGAGTTTGTCTAAGTTTGTGTGGAAAACTTTGCACATTTAACAGTGCTGGACTGCAGAGGCACTGTGCGTCATTATTGCACACATCAGGAAATAGCAGTGGCAATAAGTAAGAAGGAAATAAGGGGCATTTGGCATGTAAGTGGTTTTCACCAGCTGGTAGTGCGCTGCTGATTCTCAGAGTACTCTAAATCATAAGTACAGCACAACAGCATTAGTTCAATCCTATTTGACCTCGCTCACTATCTCTCTCGCTCTGCGCAAGGACATTTATGGGCACCAGTCGATTGTGGAAACAATGCATTTGTAGCATGTTTTTTTTTTTATTACATAATGATATGTTGGCTGAAGAAATGTGGGCTTAGGAGCAGTCAGGTGAGTGCTGGTGAAGGAAGTGTGCAGGATCAGAACATTAAGTCCAATTAGTACTTGTTAAAGCCAAGTGCAATGTGTCTGCGCCTCACGTGAAAGCCTCCTCACAAAGCGCTGCTTTACTCCTAATCAAATTGAAGACTTAGTGAGAAGAATCCGCTTTTACCATCTCAGCTGACCTTGCAGGCACTTTGGCACACGTCTGGCAACGAACACACAAACAAATACCCCTGGGTAACAAGCAAAACAAGTGCAGTTTTATTATTATTCACTCTCTTTTCATTTTGCTGCCTTTGTGGATTACTTTACGTCGGATTGTAAGGTCTGAGCAAGACATTATTTCTGGGAATCCCCCCCTCCAAACTTCTCCCCATATGCAGAGGTACATATCAAATCAATATTGATCTATAATCATAATTAGCGGAATGACAGCAATCTAATGTACTTCTTTAGTGTGTTTTTACAATTGAATTAAAAAGTAATTCTCTAATTATCTTATTTTCTTCGCCTTGACGTTTCTTCATCAGCAGTTCTATGTGCAGCTCAGAATAATTTTTGCTTACACCCTCCATAGAAAATGCAGAAAATCAAAAAAATCATTGTGCATTTCAAAACTGTGATGAAACGATGATGCTGACATGTTGGGATTAATTTTGCACGAGCTGCATCTTAGTTGGATTTATCTGACTGAATAGTTAAAATAACTAGCTCTAGTAAAACACACCGTGGTTTACCTGTATTCACCTAGACATTCACAGCTAACATGAATATGATGTTCATAATTAAGCAGAAATGCAACAACGTTTTTTTTTTTATTTTGATACATAAAATACAGAAACAACACCCACTAATATTCACAGCATATTTTTTTAAGTAAATCTGCCCGTAGCCCAAAAAACAAAATCTATTTTCTTCTTCTCTTCTCTTTGTAGACTAGCACAACTCAAATGCCCAGTCTTGACTAGCAAACACTAAGCTCTCTCTGTAAATGGATTGACATGATTCAACCTGTGAGGAATGTGAAGATGATTAATGTCTGAACGCTGAGGCTCTAGCGGGCTGAAGAACCGATTGATGTTCTGCGCGCTTTGTCTCGGAGCAGCTGAAGTTATTTAATTTGGTTAATTAGTCATGAATCTAGTAACTGATGATAAAGGGTGGTGTTACATCACTCCGATGGGTCTTGTGTTTGTCTCTAGCCTCTTTGTGACCTAGCCTCTGGCTGTTGGCTTGATGGAGACGATGCTAGTCACATAATCCTCTCCTTCCTGAACAAAGGAAGGAATCTGGCATAAGGCAGTGTTATGATCTTTGTGTCTGTGCTGTTTTTTTATTTTTATTTTTTTGCTTTGCTGCTGCTTTCTCTCTTCTACCATCATCATGGGAACAAGATCCGTTTTCCCTCCCGCATCATCAACAATAGCTGACCTTTCTTTGTCGTTTCATCCAAGCCCCTTGGGTTCAGAAATACGCCAATGGTGGGGCACTGAGCGTAAACTTAGCCAATCTCCTGTAATGTAAGCAAAAATGGAGGTGAAGGTTTTTCTGTGAGGCTTTTCAAATGTAAAATATGGCTGAATGGGGGCCTTTAAAGCAGCAGGTGTATGACGTTAGCATCACCTCAAGGTGACTGAGCTCCAGAGAATGGCTCTATCTCACAGATAAACACTGTTTTCCTCTTGGTGGACTGAGTATACACTCACCCCCCCTTTGGTTTTCTAAAGAGTCTGGACAAAATAAAGCTCCTCCATTCAGTGGAATTTGGTGACATTCAGTTGAAAACCAGCCGGCGGCATTATCCATACAGGCTCTTTGTCATCTGACGGAAAATTGCTTTGTTGTGCAACCTTTCAGCTGAAACTACTCCATCCCCGGGGGCCTCAGAGGAAACGGAGGCCCTCTGTGAGCTCCAGGAAAGGACTGGGAGTTTTACCGCACGTACGCTGCTTTTAATACAAAAGACAGGCCCCGTGTGAGCAAGCCTGTGTGAAACTGTTGCACTTTCTTCGCCAAAAGGAGGCTGGGGAATTGTGAAATGAAACACTAGCATCTGTTGCCAACTGGTACTAGCCACTGGCTAACACTCCCAGTCGGAGTAGCTGGTCTGCAAGTGAATGTTAAGAATTTTAGTTAGGGTTTGTGTTGACATGTGTAAACTGGTGTTTAAAACATGATAAAACTGCGTTCAGGAAATTGGTCGGCTTATGTAACGCGATGGAAAGGCTTTGGTATTTTTGCAACGAGTGGAACAAGTTTATGGAGAAGTATGTGAAGGAGGTTTTGGTGGTTAGGAAACGTCTCGCGGCTGCACAGGAATTCTTGGAACAAGTTTTACACTTGACTCAGTCATTTAAAACTCGCCTTTCTCTCTCCTAGGTCATGGAGACCAAAGACATGCTGTACATTGTCACAGAGTATGCAAAGAATGGAGAGATGTTCGGTAAGTTCTCATCTGATCCGGATAGTTTGACACGAAACCCTTTGACTTTCATATTAAGCATGCAAAAGTGTGGAATTCGCTTTTAAAATTTCCCAGCTCTGGATAAATATGGAAAAAAGGAAAGTAATTATGAAAAACATTAGAATTTTTTAGGCCTTTTAAAATTTTTCTAAAGAACAAAATCCTAGCAATGCTAATAGTAATAAAGTCATCTATTTAATTTGTCATTAAACGTCATGCTTCATCTCAGATTAGCCACTAAAACGTCCGTTCTCCTTCTCCCCTCTCCCCCTGCAGACCACCTGACCTCAAACGGCCGCATGAGTGAAGACGAGGCACGGAAGAAGTTCTGGCAGATCCTCACGGCCGTGGACTACTGCCACCGGCATCACATCGTTCACCGTGACCTCAAAACCGAGAACCTGCTGCTGGATGCCAACATGAACATCAAACTGGCCGGTAGGTCTGCAACATAAGCCGCTCGCTGCTCTCAGATTTACTGGGAAGCAAAGCGCGAGACAGAGTTAATTGGTTTAAGAGTATCTGCAGCCGCTCTGGGATTTCTAAACGGCTATCATTAAATCAGTGCTGATTGAACGTGAACGATTGAGTCTGTTCACTAGGACAGATATTAAGCAGTGAGCATGTTTCTCAGGATGTTCCTCTGATAGATGCGTTTGTTTGTGCCTTGTAGACTTTGGATTTGGGAACTTCTACAACGCAGGGGAGCCTCTGTCTACGTGGTGCGGCAGCCCGCCTTACGCTGCTCCCGAAGTGTTTGAGGGGAAAGAGTACGAGGGGCCACAGCTTGACATTTGGGTAAGCACGCAATGGATAAAAACAAAACAGCTAACTGGAAGTTTAAAGCATAAATTAATCCTTTCTGCTTTCTGCTCACAGAGCCTCGGCGTAGTGCTTTACGTTCTGGTCTGCGGCTCTCTTCCGTTCGATGCTCCCAGCCTTCCCGCTCTCAGACAGAGAGTCACCGAGGGACGATTCAGGATTCCCTTCTTCATGTCCCAAGGTACACACCTCCTTTTTTTTTTTGACAAAATCTGAAAGTGAACTACCCAGAAACAGTCGGGCTCATTGCAAATTTTTTATTTTTACCCTCGACAGACTGTGAAAATCTGATCCGTAAGATGCTAGTGGTGGACCCGGCCAAAAGGATCAGCGTAGCCCAGATCAAGCAGCACCGCTGGATGCTGGCCGACCCATCAGCCGCCCACCAGACCCTCAGCCATTCCCTCACAGAGTACAACTCCAACCTGGGCGATTACAGCGAACCGGTGCTGGGCATCATGAACACGCTGGGCATTGATCGCCAGCGGACAATCGAGGTGAGAAAAAAAGCTTCTCGTAAATATATTTACGCTCTTGCTATTATTACTTGAGCTTCGAGTCCCTCCTTGGAAAAAGTGGCACCACATGATGCTGCAGATCAACCAGTCGACTGAAGTGTTTCATTTCCGTCACTAATCTGCTGTTCCTTTTCCCTCAGTCTCTGCAGAGCAGCAGCTATAATCACTTTTCCGCCATCTACTACCTGCTGCTGGAGCGAGTGCGAGAGCATCGTGCTCAGCAGCTGAGCCGTCAGTGTGGGACCTGGAGCCAGAGGCCTCGCAGCACGTCCGACTCCACCGGCCCAGAGGTCAGCGCTCCACCAGGATGTACAAAACTCAGACCTGTTTTCATCTAAAGCTTAAGTCAAAAGCTGATTTATTTTTATTGTTGGTCTTTTCTCTAGGTCATCATGGAGTCCAGTGAGAGTTTTAGAGCTACTCCTTTCTCACTCCCATCCAAAAACACTCCTCCTGTTTACTCCGAGGTGGAGTGCGACCAAGGTGGACTATTCCAGGTAAATTGAAAACCTGACGTCCTTCATCAGCTCTCTGTCATAGGTAGAGGCCATTTATATTTAGGTTGCATGAATCAAAAGTCTCATTTAAGTTAGAAGATACAGTGTGGACGTTTTTTTGTTTGTCCAAATGTCTGGCATGGCGACGGGAAGTTTTTAAAAATGATTTTGTGACCACTTAGCTAATATTTTGTCTATGTTTTTGCTAGAAATAAACAACATATACTTTTCAAACAATCAAGTCGGAAGTGCGTTCAAGAAACAAACGACCCGTCGCCGCCCACAACCTTTTCTTGGAATAATTTTGCTTTTGGAGCTTAGAGAGTCTTGACAACTTGGAAATTCAGCATCAACAACCGCCTTGCTCCTTCTGCTTTTCAGCGGGTGGTGTTCCCGGTGGAGGCCAGCCTGAACAGACTCCTCTGGAACCGCTCCATCTCACCCAACAGCCTTCTGGAGACCAGCATCAGCGAGGAGGTGCGTCCCAGGGACCTGGAGGAGGAGGAGGCCACGCAGAGCCTCGGGCCCTTGCTTCCGCCCACAACGTCCCGCAGACACACTCTGGCCGAGGTCTCCGCCCGTTTCCACCAGTGCAACCCTCCATGTCAGTATTCATTGTAAGCATGACTACATGTTTCACCCTGCCAGGTCAGGATGTTAAGACTTCCTCTGCTCTGTCTCTGCAGGCATTGTGGTGAGTCCCTCAGACGGAGCGTCGTCAGACAGCTGTCTGAAGTCCTCATGCAGTCCGGCTCCCACACTGCAGTCTGCTGTGGGGGAGATGTCAACACTTCTGGCCTCCAGGGCTGAAGGTGGAGCGGGGCTTCCTGCCGGAGCTCCTCTGGCTCTCTCCTCCCACCTGGTTCCCCAAACTCAGAGCAGCCTGCCCGCTGTCAGCTTCCAGGAAGGCCGCAGGGCCTCCGACACTTCCCTCACACAAGGTAAGCACTCACACCACCGCCTCCAGAACGACCCGACCTGTCGTGTGTTTGCACCGTGTCACCTTAAGGTTTCTGTGTTCCTGTAGGCCTCAAAGCTTTCCGCCAGCAGCTGAGGAAAAACACGCGCACCAAAGGCCTTCTGGGGCTGAATAAGATCAAAGGTCTGACCAGGCAGGCCGTTCCCCCGCCCACCTCCAACCGCGGCAGCCGAGGCTCCCTCGGCCCGGCCTTCTCTGAGCATCGCAGCATGCTGGAGGAGGTGCTGCACCAACAGAGGTGAGACTCAAAACTTTAATTTTCTTGAAGTTTCTAAGAGGAAAAATGTCCAGCAGAGGAATTCACTGCAAAAAATAAAAAAATGTTGCCAAGTATTTCTGGTCTAGTTTCTAATACACTTAAAATAAGACAAAACTATCCCACTAGAAACTTTTCAGCTTGACATAGTACTAGTACTTTTTCCATCAGTGTTAAGGAACTTAAGGACTTAAGGCAAGCGCCTATATCTTGCTGCAAAGTTACTTGTAAGTTACTTTTGTCTTATTTTAAGTTTACCACAATATTTACATGATAAACGAGACCAGAAATACTTGAGTAATCCCAAAAAGTCAATTAAAGTTCTTGTCATTTAAGGAGAAGAAATTGTTCTTAGTTGTGATGTCTGGAAATGTGATCAGTAGAAATTTTAATGGTAGATTTGTATCCTGACTTTAGAACAGCATCTAATTCTTTGCGTCTGTTTCCAGGATGCTGCAGATTCAGCACCAACCTCAACCTCAGGTCCAGGCCCCTCAGACCGGACCTACCCAGAACCCCCTGCTCTTCCTGGCCCAGCAGCAGTCGCCCTCTCCTCCACCCACATCCACGTTCTCCCCTTCCTCCATCTTTGATGCTCCTGCCGTCCAGCCCGCCCTGCCCCTTCCCCCTCCTCCTGCTCAGCAGCCGACTCCGACAGGCCTCTGGCATCAAACCCTGGAGACCTCCTCCTTCTCCGGCTGCTCCTCGTCTACATCCAGCTGCTACTCCTCCTCCCTGTCCCCCGTGGCCTCCGCCGCCTACCTGCTCGAGGCGCGCCTGCACATCAGCCACCAGTCTCAGCCTCTCCCCTTCGCCGTCCTGCAGCAACCTCAGTCTGCCGCGCAGGTCCCCTTCCCCGTCCAGTCCAAGCTGGCCATGTGGAGCATGGGCCCTGCCTCCGGCGCCGACGCCGGCATGCAGGAGCTGGGCCTGGCCGGACAGCAGCAGCTCGGCAGCTGCGTGATGGTGAAATAAAACGGAGGACTGTCCCCAGGAAACAACAGAGCACAACTGAGCGAAAGAAACAAAAAGTTGATGCAAGCGACAAACTGGCACGTGAGCATGTGTCCACTTACGTGTGTTTTTTTTTGAGACCATATAAGCTAAAGACTAAGCAATAACCAAACTCTGGATGAGGCGGTGAATTCAGCAGCCAGAGAAGCAATAAGAGCGAACGGCTCTCTTCCAGCTCTCCGACGGACTCACTTGAATGAGATCAGCTGAAAATTTTGACTCTCGAATTCTGATGCTGTCTAAGTGAACAAGAAGATTCCCTCCTCTGCTCTTTGTTCGACTTCTTCTTTGGTTAATTAAGACCAAAATTCTTCCCCACTTTGTTCGCCTTTCTGGAGACTTTTCTCTGTAGCAGTGCAATGAACATGCAGCACAGCGCGCTGAGCTCGAAAGCGTTCACTGAAGAAGGACTGTGTATCGAAACTGTGACGAATTTTTGTTTGTTTGTTCCAATGCGGGATTGTTTATGCTGCGCAAAATGCTGCTTTTTACCTCAAGCTGCAGGAAGACTGCGATGTAGTAATCGACCAAAACTGCTGAATGAAGAGGTGGTTTTGTTGATTTAGCTCAAGCACAAACAGGTACATCGGGGTGAAGATCCACAGTGTCTTCGTTTGCTGGGCGGCTCCATGTTAGATGCTTTTACTACCTCCTCAGGCAACAGGGTGAAATCACACTAGAGAACACGTTTTCACGTTAGACATGGAAGAGCAGACGCGTTGCTGCCCTGTAGAAATGACAGGTCGTCTCATCCGCCATATTGTGAGTGACAAATTGGCCTTGGAGAGAAAACTAAGCGAAAATAAGAGAAACACTAAATAAAAGTTTACGTTCAACTAAATTGTTCTTATATGCAATATTTGTTCACTTCATACCAACAGTGACAAAAAAAAATTTGATTTGATGTAAAAATAATGAACAACATCAGTGAGCAAATTGACAAGGGTTTTTCTATTATACTTCACCTAAATCCCTCAGGACAGAACTACCTTCCATACGCTTTTGCCCTCACACTATTGCGACGTTGACCTGCGACCCAGACGCTCCTGAGGCATCTCCACTTCTGTGTCCTTGTTTTTCACTCCCAGTGTATCAGAGGAAAGCTGGACAGAACAAAGACTGTGGGAACAGTGCAATATTTCACACAGAAGATTGACGGAATTACAAGGTTAAAAATTAGGTGTTTTGCCTGAGGTTTTCCTTCGTTTTATTTTTATTTTTTTTATCTTTATTTGTGTTTGATCTTGCTTTGCTTGCTGGCCGACCAGAAAAGGTACTCGTTATTTTGCAATCCAATAAACATGATACTGTAGTGATTTAGAGGAAGGCATTTAAAACAACAAACAAACAACTGCTGCTTCATCCTGCAGAGTGCTCGTAGTGAACAGAAAGGAAGAGAATTTGGGGTTTTTACCAAAGAGTGAACAGCACAGGTGATCTGTCACAGACACACTACTGACTTTTTCCTTTTATTTTCAAATGCTGTCTCAAGATGTAGCCGGGTGGTTAGCAACCATTTTTATGTGATCTGAAACTCCTGCTGGCCACCAAATCCGAAAGCTACACCTTTTCTTTGTATCTCTAGCTGTTACTGTCAGGACCATGGTTGTGTTCTCTCTTTTTTGTACTTTTTTAGAAAAGAAGAAGAAGAAAAAGGAAATGAAACAAAAAAAAAATAAAAAAATAAACCTAAATATAGCAATACCATTTTGTGAAGGAAGCTGAACTTTATTCAGTGGCTACAACCTTAGTTCAGATGAAGCGATGTGTGTTGTTGTGTGTTCAGTTCTTTGTCTCATATCTGTGAAACATCTCATAGGAGAGCAGTGTTCCTCCAGGCTCCTGGACCTGGAAACGTGCAGTGTTGATATTCCAGTTTTTGGTTGATTGCACTCACTCACCACCGACACTTGTGCCTTTTACTCCAACAAACTCTCAATCAGAACCTTCCGTCTCAGATTGTGACTGAAAAAAGGATGATGCATGCTTTCATTCATTCATTCATTCATTCATTCATTGGTCCCTCTGAAAAAATGTTTTAAGTTTGCTGTTGTAACAGAAGCAAAATTTGCACTTTATTTCATGTTAAGGATTTTCTTTCATTTGTTGGTTTCTCATGATGGAAGGAAAAAAAAACTGTCAGACACTAAGAATTGTGATGCAAATCAATAAGATGATCCTTTGGATAAAAACTTCAGATAATAAGAAGTATTTCCTGTTTGTTTTTTAAAATTGTTACTTGACTGAGCATGATCACGTCTTTATGTGTGTGTGTGCGTGTGTGTATAAGTGAAGAGGAGGACCAGAAGGACGAAGGAGAGAGAATATTTGTTTAAGAAAGATTGTTTATTTATGTGGCTATTTATTTAAATAAAGTTCACTTCCTGAAGTATGAGCCGTGGTCTCTGCATTTTTCTATATCAGATGTTTCAAATGATCTTCTGTTTTTTATTTGCTTTGGGATGGAGTGAAGAGTGACTAAATGAAACCTATCTCTGTCATCCCCAGGCATAGACAGGAAGCAATGGATTTCTCATTAAGCTTAAAAAGAAACTGCATACAGTGGATGTAAAGAAAAAGGAATAGCAGTAGTTAAAAAATGTTGCAAGTCATTTAAAAACTTTTCCAAAGTATTAAGTGACCTGTACCCTGTACAGTTCAACTTAAGAAATGAAAAAAGGAAGAATGCAATAAATACACGATTTTAGATTCACCCAAAAACATTGAATGGGGTTGAATCTAATCCAATCAACAACATATTCATTAAATGCTAAGCACGTTTTGTCAGCCAGCTTTTTCTCATTTCCCCCGGAGTAGATTAATAAAAAAGGGTTTGGGATACATTAAAGTTCTAAACCAGCACTTTTACATACACAGAATTAAGTAGGGTTCAATAGTTTATATTAGATTGTCAGGAGTACCAAGACAATGCAGCACTGGTAATTTTGTGAAAAATAATTCTTAATGGATGTTTTTGTTTTCTTTTCTTTTCTTTTTATCCCCTGCCGTATAAACGTTCTCAAATTAAAGACAGGAAATGTGTCAATTTTTAATAAAGGAAAAAAAATATTCTACTGCAATACAAGATTAATTTACTGTGTTTTTGACACGTCACGTCTTCTTAATACACAAAAAATGAAACAAGTGGTGCAGCAGGATCACAAGTTACTGGCATTAGCCCTCGGTGTTTCCTGTAAATGGATCTCTCCCAATCCTCTTCCAACGAGGCTCGCTGATGACAATGATGCATCTGACCCCGGTGACCGTCCCGCTGATCCAGGACAGGTGTATGACGTCTGACAGGAAGAGCTATGCGCTATGCGGGAGTCAAATGACGCAACGTGAGGAACCGAACGACCCGCCGCAAACCGAGTCGACTCTGCTGCGATGCCCCGTCGCTCGCTACTATCCCCTCATTGATGGGGGTAAGAGATGCATGTTTAAAGTTTGCGGATTTCCCTCATGACACACATTTAAATTGTTGCAAGCCAATACATGAGCCATCCGCGTAATATACGTCTCGACATTTGGCTCATGGCTGCCTGCCGGGCAGAAACCTCGGCCTGACAGGAACGTTAATGACCAGCTGGCACAGACATATCAGCCCTCAGCTGCTGCCCGCTGCTGATCTGGTATCAGCCGGCCGACGTGCTCCACATAACACAGAGATATAGTTCAATGCAAGTAGAACATCTCTGCAAAGTATCTGCAATGCAAATCTCCCGAGGAATTCTGTTGAATCTTTCTGACGTCAGTTTCGCGGTGACGAGAACTCATCCCAAATGTTTGCTTCCCGAATGCTAATGCTAATGCTAATGCTCAGCCGCTCTCAGTTTAAAGCAAACAAAGATCTGGTTTTTGAGCACAGATTGAAAGTTTTTGCAAAACAAAAAACAACAACTTAAAAGTTAACTCCAGAAATAAAATCCGTAAAAAAAATATAAATAAAATAATAATAATAATAAATGTGTTTTTATCCAGACACTTCTGAGCAGAGACTGTCTAGAATCATCTTACCTTTCAAAACCATTTCCCAGTTTGGCTTCATCAGCTTTAAACATCAGTTTTCTTTGCAAATCAATTCAAACTCTTTGGACAAGAACTTGCTTATCTTGCCAAATATCCATGATTTGTCATAGGTTTGGACTTTGACTGGGCCATTCTAACACACTGATCTAAAGCAGGGATGTCCAAACGTTTTGTGACGTGGGTCATAATTGTCGATTCAAAAGTATTTGCGGGCCAATAGGAAAAAGAGAACTAAAATAAAGCAAGTAAAGTTATCAATTTTTTTGTTTATCACTTGTTTTTTGTTTGTAGGGAAGGGATGTTATGCATCGTAGATCCAAAACATAAAAAAAATATTTGCTGTGTTAAAAGAAAGGCGTCTGGTTTCCAAATTCTTTTGGATTCAATTTAACACATTTATTCTCAGTTATAAGAACAGGATTTGTAAAATGCTGTTTTACCAAAATCAGTAAATTAAATAAAAAACAAGAAATGTGGTTCTACTTGCTATAAAGGCATGAAAATAAAAAGAGAAAAACTTTGTGCTTTATGTAACATAATTAATGTTACCTTGATTTAAAAATAAAAAGTCCAACGACCTGTGCTAGAAGAACCAAATATGTATGAATCTCGAACCGCAGTAGAAGAAGAGCTTCTTCTACGGCTCCTGTGTTCCCTGTGTGGATGTTTTGAAACTGCAAGTAGGACGTCGTCCTGCTTTCATTCATTTTCAGTAACTCGCTCAGTAGGCTTGCTGTGGTTAGATGGGCTTCTTGCTTTCAGATGATGGATTGAACGATGCTCCAGGAATGTGGTTTTATGATCTAATCAGCCTTAAACTTCTCCACAACTGCATCCCTCACCTGTCTGCTGCGCTACTTGATTTTCATGATGCTGTTTGCTCTTTAAATGTTCTCTGGTAAACCTCTGAACAGCTGGATTTATACACCCAGGTGTGTCATATGTTGGGTTTTTTGTGTGGATTTTTCTGTGTTCTCCATTTAGTTTGAGTTGATTTTGAAATTTCTAGTGTCTACTTTTGAGTATTACCGGTCTTTCCTTTGTCCACTAATTAGTAATTTGAGTCACCTGTTTGGTTAGCTATTTAGGTTTGACGCGCCGCAGTCTCGTCTGGGTTTCCGGTCTGAGTAGTCCTCATCGCTCTGTGTGAGTTTGTACGTTGTGTTCTGGTGAGTTCTGACCCGTATATCTGAACTGTGATGAAAAGTAAAAGTCTAACTATGACAAGACGAAGAAGGCCTTGTGGTTCCTGTTAACACCAAACACCATCATTCCTGACAGGTGGACTTTTGTGGTGTTTAGGAATGATGCGTGACAAGGAAATGTTCTGGGTCAGAACTGAGGCAGCTGACATTTTGTTTGCGTCATGGATATTTGTTTTGATACACAAAGATACAGTGTAAAACAATGAAATATGAACATAATTGCTGTTCTAAATCAACTTCAGGTTAGGGCTGCAATAAAGAATGCTACCTCTGACCTACTGCTTGGGGTTTGTCTGAAAACTCCCACGAAACCTTCCTGGGTGTGTCATGCGTGCTCGCAGCTATTTTTATATTTTCTTTGACAACATTCATTAACGAGGCCAAACCCCTCCTGAAACATTTATTCACTTCTGATAGGTGCTCTCGAGTAGCCTGATCATTTTGTGGCAATTTGAGCTTCAGGAAAAGCATCTCATTGGATGCAGCGTAAGCATCTGGAGCTGACGGCGCAAACCAAATAAAACCATTTGTAATCACTGCACCAGATGCTACTTTGTAGGTCACACACACTGCAGGTCATGGAGAATGTGCTACAATTATCCAATTTGGACTTAAAACTAATGTCAGTCTAGTATTCAACAAAAGAAAGCATCAAATATATAAAACAAATTTTTTACTGGGTTTCAACAAGAACCTTGGAGTTTTATTGGAGAAATGATGAAGCCCAGCTAATAGTTTTTGAGAAAATCTTTATCAGATCCACCAAGGTGATAATTTAACTTACCAGTAAACTGGGCATCTATGAAAGCAGGTACTTGTATTTCACAAGACAAAGCCCGTATTGTTCATCCAAGCTGCTCTGTTTAGCTGCAGGATTGCAGCTTCTGAACAGGTTTTACGAGCCGGTGTGCACGCTTTCGCAGCTTTCTGTGTTTGGGGAAAAGGCATTTCACCGAGCTGGCTTGTTTTGTTGTTATGGCTAATTGATGGATGTCTAATGATTTAGCAATGGTCACAAACTTTCCCTTGTTTGAATCTCTCCCAGGTATTTTGGGTGATAATAAAACTTGTGTTTTCCTAAAGCTCACTGGGAGCTCCTGGAAATAACAGAGTGGCAGGACTATAAAGCAATAAACAGTAAGAAAACCCAGGAGATTAAAGAATAGGTTTCAGAAAACACTATGCAATACTAAAGAATATAACATCCAAGTTACAGCAAGTATTGTGCAAGTTTGTCTCCTAATCCATAAGTACCCTGCAGGTTACTCTGTACTCTCAATCTGTATCCTGTAAAATCTAAAAAGTATGTCATAAGTCCAAAAACAACAACTTATAAATTCTGATGACTATAATGAGAAAAGTAACCGGGTCATATTGAAATGTAAACTGTAAGTAACTGGGAAGTAACCTGTAATTATCAGAAAGTAATTTGTAAGCTCAAGGAAAGCAACTAAAGTTTTCAATAAGTTTTGGCCGGTACTTTAACAAGTTCCACGCAACGCAACCTGTTACTCATAGCGTGAAAAGTATGGAACTATCTAGGAAGGAATCAGGTTTTTTATTCAGACATGAATAAAATCCGTTTATGAACTTCAGAAGACAAAAGTTCCTCATGGGCTGAACAGCCGTTCTGAGAGGAAGAAGCCATTTCTAGAAGCAACGTCAAAGACCGAATTACAGTTTGTAAAAATACTCTTTCTTTTGTTTGGAGGCTTAGCCCTAAACACTTCCACAGAAAAAAAGGGGGAAGCCTGAGAACATCCTCCCAGCTGTGGAGCACGGGGGTGGCAGCATCATGTTGTGTGGGTGTTTCACAGCAACGACTGCATAATGAGAAAAGAAGATTGTGTGGAAATATTCTCACCACAACAGCCAGGATGTTAAAGCTTTTGGCACAAACAGGTCTTCCAAAGTGACAGTGGCCTTTTTGCAAACCACCAAATTATTTACAAAGAGGCTTAAGAGCAATGAAGTTAAAGCTGAGGAGAGGTCGTCACAAATAAAACCCCGATTTCAACCGTGTAGAAAATCTGCGGGCAAAGCTGAAAAAGTGTGAGAGCAGGACGACCTCAAACCTGACTCTGTTACGCCAGTTCAGTCAGAAGAAATGGGCCAAAATTGAAGCAAACTATTTAAAAAAAAAAGTGCATGTGAAAACATTCTCTCATTATTCTGGTATTTAGCAAGTAGAAATAACTTGGTTATGCTACTCGACCCAATGTAGGACAGAGAAAAAAGTAAGGTCGTGTGCGTAAATATTTGATTTCTACTGAAATACTTGACAAAAAAAATGCCAACAAGCAGAAGCCTTCAGGAGAGAGATATGTGAACAATCTGCAAGAACAACAAATCTGTCATGCAGAGTCTTGACGTGCTCCGCTGAACGCTGTTTATTTACTCGGCTCTGCGGCTCCGCGAGTTCCACAGATCCTCTGGTATTCGTACTCGCCCCGCCAGAAAGGCCGATTATTGGCAGTGACGCATGTACACAGTTTCTCACTCACGTACGCACAATTAGGAAGGTGCTAATCTCACCGGGAGGCGGGAAGATCTGAAAGCCTCCTCGGCGGCGGCACAGGAGAGCCTTTGAGTGTGCGTTTATCAGCCTCCGTCACATTCAGGAGATTTATTTACAGCAAGCATTTGCCTTACAGAAAGAGCCAGCGATGCAGCCGTTCCCGTGTCACTGACCTCATGAAGTTCCCCTTCTGTCATCAGACATTAACTTCCTCTGTCATCTGTGCCTCATTACTGTGAGGGGAAGGGGTTTTTTTTTAGCACTCGTTCTTTCCCCCCCCCAGCAAGCATCTGCTTTTTAAAAAAAAAAAAAAAATCTTCTGTCTCTTCTGTTTTTTGTCTCACAAAGTTTTTTAGTTTCATTTTTAGTTTTTTTTTTTTTTTTTTTCCCAGTTCTGGAGTTGGTGGCGTAAACAGAAAGAGGAGGAGTCAAGCAAACCCTGGCTCCAGTTTAGTTCTGGAACAAGTTTGGTGAAAAAAAAAAAAAAAAAAAACACACACAAAAAAACCAGCGATATTGCGGTCAAAATCTTGGCTTTAAAAAAGGGGGAAAAAATGTTTTGTTAGGGACAAACAACCAATTGAAATCTGACGAATTTCCCCTTTTATTGTTTTCTAACAAAAACAATAAAATCCACAGTTAGATTTGCTTAATTTTCCCTCGTACCTTACTCTCACTGCTGTTTATTTTCATTTTATTGA
>NW_015115935.1:49784-51829 GCF_001443285.1 Poecilia latipinna
TTGCTTGACTCCTCCTCTTTCTGTTTACGCCACCAACTCCAGAACTGGGAAAAAAAAAAAAAAAAAAACACACACAAAAAAACCAGCGATATTGCGGTCAAAATCTTGGCTTTAAAAAAGGGGGAAAAAATGTTTTGTTAGGGACAAACAACCAATTGAAATCTGACGAATTTCCCCTTTTATTGTTTTCTAACAAAAACAATAAAATCCACAGTTAGATTTGCTTAATTTTCCCTCGTACCTTACTCTCACTGCTGTTTATTTTCATTTTATTGATCACCATGTTCAAAGCTGGATTCATAAACACTATTTGCTGTCAGTTCTCAAATAATGCAGCGTCTTTTGACACTAACTGGTATTTATGAATTGTGTTAATTGATCCCTAAAGTTAATGCCCCTACTTGTTTCCTGTTTCCGTTCTGAAACTCATGTCTAATTATAATACATTTTAATTGCTTGCTAAAAGTTTTCATAAGCCTTTTTCCGTTTGTTGCGGTTCTGATCTCTGTGACTGTTTGAAATACGACAGATAAAGACACCTGTACAAACCAAACTGATTTCCCTCACAGTAAACCAGGCGTGTCAAACTCAAATCCAAAGTGGCAAAAAGTAAAAAGCAATTTTAAAAGATCATAGGAAAGCTTTGATATTTATTGGTAAAATGTTGATAAATCTTTTCATACTGTAAAAAAAAATAATTCAGTTTTGTTTTGATATTGAATCTGATACAAACAAAGCTTAGTACTACAAGGATATGTGAAGTTCAGTGTCATATAAGCAGGGCTTGGCGATATGGCCGAAAAACCTGTCACAATATAGGCATTTCATCAGTTGATATCAATATTATTGATTAGTTTTTTGTTGCAAATATCTGAAACGCTGCCAAACTGGTGACCTTTCCTGTTTTATTTCCCGTCGAGCTTCACTCCACGCTGGCGTTTCTTATTTTTATGCAGTTGTGAGGCAGGCGGCAAAAACCTGAAACTGCTGCTGTGCCAGTTACTCAACAGGTTGTTGCTAGGTAACCAGAGAGAGCAAGAGAGAGAGAGAGTTGATGCCACCAACCTAGTTTTAATTGGCTGTGAAAGGTTGAGTAGCTAAAGTTTTTCCTCTGCCTACATCCCCCAGAATGCTGTGTGGTTCTGAATCAGAATTCAGCTAAGTTACTGAAAAATGTTCAATATTGAACATATTTTTTTACTGATAATGGTCATGTATCTATCACAATATATATCGTCACTGATTTATTGACCAGCCCTATCTGTAAGACACTCTTTGGCACCAGCAGAGCATTCTGGGATTTGTAGTACTTCCAGGCCATGTGCTGTCTATCAGTCTAGACGTTTGTTATAATCCTGAAGCCGGCTATAATTACAAAGTACAACAGACTAAAAGTGAAACAGAAACTTACTTGAAATCATCAGCTGTCAAAATTGGTATGAGATGATCCTGCTGCAGGTCGATTTGATCCATGGTGAATATCAAACTTCCTGCCTAAAAAGTTGGGTACAAAATTATTAAACTGCAAAGATATGAAACACTTACAAAGCAAAAATAACCAAACACTCTCATAAACATCAATCAGCTTTTCAAAATGCTGGTCATAATTTTAGGTAGTCACAAAAAAAAAAAAAAACCTGATTGCTGTAAAAAAACAAAACAAAAAAACAGGCTTCATTAGGCTGGTTATTTTAAAACATCTGTAGTTTGTCTTTTGTTCTTTGTTTTTGTCTTCTTTTGTTTTGGGGAGTTGTTTCTTTTTAACCAAACATTTTTCTGTAGATGTTTTTGTAGAATCAGACATGAACCATTTATTTAGCAACCTAAAGGAGGTTGCTAAACGCTTAAAACACTCATTCGGGACAAACACAAATGAGTTGAAAACACTTTCAGAACAACTTGGCATGTGGAGCAGCTAAGCAAACAACCGCTGCAACCTGGCGCAACTTGATGATCGATCTCCGCTTGGTGAAGTATGGACTCTATTCCTGCAAAACCGACCCAGATAGCACAAGATGTTAAATCAACGTTGAAAAATAGTTAGA
>NW_015115936.1:0-738 GCF_001443285.1 Poecilia latipinna
AATAAGAACAAAGGAGTGTGTGCTGGTGTAAGTATTATTACTTTGCTTTATTTATGTTTAGTGAATGGGGATATTTTGAGTGGCCTGCGACAGACTGGCGACCTGTCCAGGGTGACCCCGCCTCTCGCCCGGAACGTTAGCTAGAGATAGGCACCAGCACCTCCCGATCCCTTTTGAATTTTGATGCTTGAAATATTGTAAGGTCATAAGGAGGCCTATAATGTGTGAACAATGACCCCCAAGTCTGAAAAAGGTCAATAATTAACACATCCATTATGAAAACCTTTTAGCCAAGTACAGCATAATGGCAGTACCGGTACAACTTCTACACCTGGAAGCCTGTCTGTTACACAGCTGAACAGATCAATATGCAATGTGTACCGTATCTAACATACATTAAAGATTTTATTTTACCTGAAAAGGCTTTTTACTAAATTGTAATCATGTTAGCCACGCTAGCACCGAGTACAGTGCATCAGGCCTAGGCACATTCGAACATTTGCCAACAGAAATCACTGATTTCAAAAGTAACCCTCAAAACCATGAATACCCGACTTACCCAGCCTTGCAAGAACTGATCTTGTCCACAGCTATATTTATGCTGAGGGTGTAAGGATCTGCTGTTTTCCTCATCGACCGGTAGCATTTAGCTGCGACGCGCTCAATGTTGGAGGCATCGCGTGGCTCAAACACCTTGATGTCGTCCATAAAAGATGATATGAACTTGTTGGTTCCCCT
>NW_015115936.1:2666-22606 GCF_001443285.1 Poecilia latipinna
TGCCAGTACGAGGTGCCGAGGTCAGCCGAAGTCAGCCGAACGCAGTGGCAGCACTGGCAGCTAGTCCCGAAAACAGTGGCACATGTGGCAGGTGTCACACCTGCCACCGGAAGTGCCATTAGTAGGTGCGGTGTCACGATTTGCGCTCAGCCCCCTGCTGCTGTGGAGCCCTCCCATCAATAATCCATAGATCCGAACACCAATGGACCTTACCACAGGGGCCCCGTTTCATTGGCTAATGCCAATTTTACGTCACAGCGCAGCTACCACGTGCGTGACCGTCTCACAAACACAAGCTAAAGTAGTAAAAAAATGCTAACGTACATTGTGGACTAGCAGACCGGCAGAAAGGTTTTGCAAAAGGTTTTGCGTCAGAACTCAAAAGAATGGTTCTCCACCGTCAGTGGGGTATCTGTACAGACGATGTCAGGCATCCTGATCGTATTTATGGAACTAAAATTCACAGATTTCCAAAATCTGAAACGGAAAGCCTTGCTTGGATCAAAGCTTGTGCACGACCGCATTTGCAGCTCAACCGTCGTAGGATCAATAAGATAGACATATTGTAATAATTTTGAAGTTTTAAATATATTAAGGAGGCCTATGTGTGAACAATGACCACCAAGTCTGAAAAAAAGAAAGTCAATAATTAACACATCCATTATGAAAACCTTTTAGCTAAGTACAGCATAATGTACCGATACAACTTCTACACCTTGAAGCCTGTCTGTTACACAGTCTTACGTTAGCTGAACAGATCAATATGCAATGTGTACCGTATCAGACATACATTAAAGACTTTATTTTACCTGAAAAGGCTTTTTACTAAACTGTAATCGTGTTAGCCGCGCTAACACCGAGTACAGTGCATCAGGCCTAGGCACATTCGAACATTTGCCAACAGAAATCACTGGTTTCAAAAATAACCCTCAAAACCATAAATGCCCGACTTACCCAGCCTTGCAAGAACAATTGGCATCAGTGATCTTGTCCACAGCTATATTTATGCTGAGGGTATGAAGATCTGCTGTTTTCCACATCGACCGGGGTCGATGTGGAAAACAGCATCGAAACAGCATCCAATATTGGATGCCTCCAACATTGTGACGCACACAATGTTGGAGGCATCCCGTGGCTCAAATAGCTTGATTTCGTCCAAAAAAGATGACATGAACTTGTTGGTTCCCCTGTCCATTGTCGTGGCTGATATTTTTTGAAAATCCGGCAGAAATGCTACACTAATCGACTCAGAAATACTCTGCAGAGAGTCAGTCGAAATGAAAGACGCCATGTTTACACATAGAAACTAAGCTCCGTGAGGCTTTGTTTGTGAGACATGCAGCCACGTGGGATTTTAGGGGGCGTTTCTGGGCGGAGCTTGGTAAGGTCCATATCCCTCAGTGCTGAGGCATCTTCTGCTGTTTTGATTGAGCAAAGTAGGAGGGTATACCGCTCCAAGATGGCCGCCGTAATTCCTGTGCTGGAGCGGCCAATGTGGGGTCTACTCTTATATTATGTCTATGGTTATAACGGCCAGACCTCCTGTTTAAAAAGAAGCCGAAGTTTGATACCTAATACATATGAGGTATGTGTCTTATTAACTTTACATTTTCTTTGAGAAAATAACATTGACTATGTTCTCTTTCTCTGTAATGTTAGCTATAAGCAATTCAAGCCAATCCTACCTTGCTGTAAGTTAATGTTAGCTAAAGTTATTAAACACAATTACTGTAACGTTAGCCCTTAATATTAAATATATTTTAAAGACAGGCAAATTGTTTTTCCCCCTCCAATTTTAATGTAGCAACTTAAAAGCTAATATATTAGTCAAAGTTATCCTTCATGTGCATTATTTAGCGACTTGGCTGATGTGACATGGTCCTTGTGTTCTTTGCTTTGGCAAGTTTAGCCACATGAAGACTTAGGCTAGCCTAAGGACACATGGTGGGGAGGACAAAGTTGGCTAATGAAGACATGCTACGAGTGTGGAGGAGGATGATAATAAGGACCAGCCACCAGAGAAAGAAGTTCCTGTTTGAACAAAGGGAATGAAGCAGATGAAATATTCCCCAAGAAAATTAGGTAAGTCGTTTTTGTGTTAATATTTTCACCATGTGAAGTGTGAAGTGGGGTGGGACAGCCAGGTAAGTGGGGAATGGGGAGCAGGAATCAACAGCTGAGTTAAGTTACGTTTTAGACAACTAAAACTGATGTTAAATCTATTTATTTATTAATAAGCTTCTTGCAAACAACCCTAAGTTAGAGTATCTGGTTAGAAATAATTTAGAATGCTCATTAAGTAAAAAGATACAGTCATTTGCCTAAAACTATACATTAAATGATGCTTTCTAAATAACAGTGGCAGTCTGTCTGAACTTCTGCCAGACAAATATTTGATCAGAATAATTTTGTTCAGTTTTAGTTATTATTCCACTTGTATTAAGAAATAATTGTATTGCACTTTATAACAACCAGTCATGTTAACTAGGCATTTGTCTGCCAGTCTACCATTCTGACAGTCTGCAGCAAGGGACATTTTTGAAATGGTATTTAACTAAATGCTGAAATATGATGACATTGTTTTTTGTTTTTGTTCTTTTTTTAAGTGACCACAATGAATTGAGTCATAACCGACTATGAGAATGTCCAGAAGAGATTCACCAAGTTTGGTGGGGATGGGGGGACGATTTATGTTTTCGCATCCACCTGACTAATGTGCAGTTGCGCCACTGCCGGCGGGCCGCGTGTAGCCACACAGAAAACAACGAGTGCAGACGTCACAGAATTACAGAGTTTAATCGAATAGAAGACAACTTATGCAAATTACAACAGAAACTGCAGAACAACAGAGACATACATTAATTTACCTGAGAAAAAGAAGGCAAAGACACGTCTTTAGAGAGTGCTGATGCAAAAAAGCAAAATAAGGCAGCAATCTGATTTGTTACTCCTGTGTACAACCTGTGTACAAACTTTTATAGTAAAGGCGTGTTTTTCCTCTTTAATATATTCAAATAAGGCGTACCTCTGCTTGACCAACTGGAAGCTATCTTGGACCCTCTTAAAAGTTAGAACCTCTATACAATTTGCTTCCAAGATCAAAGGCCATTTTGTCCCCTTTGTTTAAGCAAAGTGAGAGCAGAGCTTCTCCTGAACTCCTGCTGTTTTAAGGCTATCTGGTCAAAGAAAAACAGAGAAAGGTACTTCACAGATAGGTGTGAAATCTGGAATCTCTCCCGCTTTCTCCCTACTCAGATACCTCAGGAAGAAACTTAAAATCCTGTAGAAAGTTGAAGCAAAGGTTATCTCCACAAACCTAATTTTATTCTTCTGCATTCAGCACCTCAAAAGAATGAGTCTTGGCGTAAACCAAAAGTAATACATAAAATCAACAAAACAGAATGGGGTAAAATTCCTTTTTCTTACCATAATATTCAATCCTAAGTATAAAAATTAACACAATCATTTTCCAAAACCCTTTCACCATAAACCTGAGCAATTTTCTAATACTTAACAAAACATTTTCATTCACACTATTTCCATTTGATTCCAATATAGTAACAGATAATATAATTTCAAAATACATTCATCACTGACTAAATTAGTAATTCTAAAACTATGATTAAACTATTTTCAGTCAGAGCATGCGATTAATAACTAAGAAAAATGTCTTACAAATTAAATGTTAGTGGTTTTAAACATTCTATGTTGTATTCAGTTTTACACCGTCCCAGATGTTAGTTTTGGAAGACTTTTTGATCTTCTGTGAACCGAGCAAACTTCTCTCTCCCACGCTCATCCAAGTGATACTGCCCTCCTGGAGATGCTAATTTTATGGCCTCTTGTCCTCTCTGATAACACAACAGGAGCCTCAGTGAGAGTTCCCTTTTGATCTCTATTTTCCTTCCCGTAAGTTGAATACTTACCCATCAATAGTTTTAGTTTTAAATCTTTAACACAAAACCTGTTCTAAATTAAGAAATTTGTTCAAAATGGCCATGGTCAATATACCTTTTTCACATGCCGTAAGATTAACTGTATTAAACACTAAAAATATTCATTTTTCCTTAACACCCCCAATCTGCATTGGGCTACATCGGTGCTACGTCATCCGAAACCCAGCAATAGTTAGGTTTAAGATTAGGGTCCGGGTAAGGTCATAGAAATTAATGAATAATGAATGGAAGTGAATACAAACTCCTTATGAAGACAGAAAAACATACTCTGTGTGTGTGTGTGTGTGTGTGTGTGTGTGTGTGTGTGTGTGTGTGTGTGTGCATGTGCATGTGTGTGTGTTTGGATTATGATGGATTGCATTGTTTTAAATTAAAATAGGAACTGGTGGGATAATAGTTTGATCAAGTATTTAACATGCAGCTTTTATTCCTAACTGGGAAGATATTTTGTAGATAAACTTTCTTAACTGTTACTTATGTCTGTGAGGGATTCTGCAGTGGGTCAGGAAATTACCAACTGTTATGACATTGTTAAAGATTAATATGCTAAACTGAGCTCTCGTCTCTTCAGCTTAGAGCAGAAGATGCACAGTTGTAAAACATGACAGACATAGATTGTTGTTAAAAATACAGACTCGGGTGTGCTGTGGTGACGCAGGGGTTAAGCACAACCCACATATGGAGGCCTTAGTCCTCGACGCAGCTGTTGCAGGTTCGATTCCCAGCCTTGGCAACCTTTGCTGCATGTCTATCCCCCTTCTCTCATTACCCACTTTCCTGTCAATTAACTATCAAATGAAGGCCACAAGATCCAAAAAAATCTTAAAAAAAAAAAAAAATACAGACTCGTTTAATCAGCAAAATAATGTCAACACCCTTGCAATACAACTTTGCAAGCTGTTCACATGAAAATGGTCATTGAGTTTTAAAAACTGGACCCATAACACAAACCATGCTGTCCACTTGCTAACACTATTTACCATTTTGTGTCTTTTTTCATTGACATTTTATTATATAATTTTGCACTGATTATGGATGCACAGTTGGTAGCACTGTAGCCTCTCAGCAAAAAGTTGCTGGCTTTGAATTCTGGCCCACCCAGGCAAAAAAAACAGTATACTTTAGTATATTTCAAACATACTTATATTTGTGAAAGTACATTTTAAGTATACTAAGTATTAAGTGTACTACCTATAAATATATCTGAAGTATACTAAACGTATACTTGTACCAATTTCGAAATTAGAACTTTAATCACACTTAAACATAATTGTACCAAAATACACTTTTAATATATTAAATAAAAGTATACTTTAAGTGAACTAAATATGAATGAATATGTATGAATTTTTAAGTGCCTTAATAATCTTTTATTATTTGTTAAAATTGCATACAATAAAAAAATGATAATCATGAGTTAATTTTTAAGAAAGTACCCAATCCATTTTCAGATGTGTGATGTAAAACCGTATAATTAACGGCATTATCTCCAGTTCATACTCCAGACCAGATGGTGGCGGTCTTGCACACTTTCATTTATTTAAAAAAAACGCCACAAAGAGAAGAAAAAACTTGAACGCAGGGAAGATGGCCAAGAAGAAAAGGAAAAAGAGAGATCGGTCGAATCTTGGTCGATCGAAAAGGAGGATCAACTGTTTTGTTGGACCGACACGGAAAATTCAAAAACACAAACATCGCTTTTGGAAAAGGTGGTTTTGGCATAAACTGGTATGTGAATGGTTCGGATGGAAATGGAGATAGGAAATGAGAAAGACGGAGATTTTGAAGGATGGACGCCAGTGGGAAGAAGGAGGGAGAGAGGCCGTGGAAGAAATAAAATAGATGAAGGAAAAGGAATTGGTGATAGCCAAGGCCGTAAACGGGAACTGGAAGGAAGTAGCTCAGAAGAAGAAAGGATAGTGAGGAGGAAAGTTGTGAGGGAGGAATTTAAAGTAATATTAAAACTTAAAAACGAGGAAGAACAGGATAAAATCAGCCCCATTGTGGTGTCAAGAGAAATTAAAAAGAAAATTGGAGATGTTGAAATGGTAAAGATTTTGAGAGATGGAAACCTATTGGTAGTATGTAAAAATATAGAACAAAAGAATAAGGCTTTAAATGTGGATAACATTTGCAAAAGATCTGTGCTGGAGAAAAAAAATCATGGGAGAAAATAAAAACATTAGAGGAGTGATTTATGGGAGATGAAGACCTTGGTAAAATTAAGAGAAGTGTTGTAGGTGCAAAAGTGAATAACTTGAAAAGATTGTCAAAAACAGTGAATGGAGAAAGAGTAGGAAGTTTGTCAATCCTTATTGAATTTGATGAAAAAGAGTTGCCAAAAAATATCCACCACTTCGGTGTTTCAAATGCCAAAGGTATGGATACATAGCAGCAGTATGTAAAGGGAAGCAGAGATGTCCAAAATGTGGAGAAGACCACAAATTAGAAGAATGTAAAGAAGAAACACAAGAAAAATATTGTAACTGTGGAGAGAATCATAGAGTCACGTTTGGAGGATGTGAAGTAAGGAAGAGGGCAAAAGAAATTGTACAGATTAAAACAACTAAAAAGATAAGTTATGCAGAAGCAGTTAAAAATGTGAAGGAACAGAAAACAAAAGAGATTCAACAAACAGTGAGTCAAACTGCACAGCAATCCAAAGTACAGACAGAAGAAAATGTCACAATACCAATAGAAAAAAATAATATTATTTGTAGCCTATGTTATCAACTGCACTGACCAAGCCAAACACAAAACTGAGAAGATTAAAATAATAGTGAGAGGAGCTGAAACGTTTTTGGGCTTTAAAGAGGGACCATGGGTGAACATAAATAAAAAGTTGGAGGAAGATAGGAAACCAGGACCATCAGGTGAAAACAGTTCATGTTAATATTACAATGGAATGCAAGAAGTTTAATCGCTAACGGACAGGAACTTAAAGGTTATATTGATGAGCTTGAAGAACAACCGGAAATTATTTGTGTTCAGGAAACATGGTTAAAAACATTAGATTTTGTGATTAAAGGATATGGTAGTGTAAGAAGAGATCGATCAGAAGAAGGTGGAGGAGGATGTGGAATATTTATTAAACAAGGGATACAATATCAGGTATTAGGAAAAGGTAAAGAACTAGAATATGTGGTAATTGAGATATGGGAAGAAGGTAAATTCAAAATAATAAATTTTTATAATCCATGTAAAACATTAATGATTGATATAATGGAGGAGTTAACTGAATATTTGGAAGGGAAAGTAATTTGGTGTGTAGATTTTAATGCAAACAGTACTTTGTGGGGTAAATGTAATGATAAAAACGGACAAGTTATAGAATTAATGGAAATGAAAAATCTAGTATGTATTAATGATGGAAGAGAAACAAGAATCAATATAAGAACAGGGATGGAATCAACTATTGATTTAACAATTGTTTCAAATGTTTTAGCTAGTATTTGTGAATGGTTCATTGATAAAAAAAAATCTACAATAGGTAGTGATCATTACCCCATAACAATAAGAGTAGGACTAAATTTAAATAATAAGAATATAAAGCTTGGGAAAAAGTTAAATTTTTAATAAGGCAGACTGGATTAAATTTAGATATTTGAGTCAAATAAACTTAGAAAAAGTAGATATGAGTATGGATATAAATGATGGAAATTTAATAATTTGTAAGATAATAATGGAAGCAGCAGATAATTCTATAAAGAAATCAGGGTGTAAGAATGATAAGAAAATGGTGCCATGGTGGACAAATGAATGCAAAGAAACAATAAAGTTAAGAAATAAAGCGTTTAAGGTACTGAAAGGTAACCCAATTTATAAGAATTTACTTGATTATACAAGAAAACAAGCAATAGTAAGGAGAACTATAAAAAAATGCAAAAATAGAATATTGGAGAAATTTTTGTAATGCGATAGGGAAAGAAACAAAAATTGAAAAAATTTGGAAAGTAATTAAAAGAATGAATGGTATAAAAAGAGAGTTTGAATATCCTATACTAAAAATAGATGATACATATATGATGAGATAAAGACAAAGTTGAAATATTGGCAAGAACGTTTAGTAAAATTCATAGTTCAAATAATATTAGTGAAAAGGGAAGAAAAGGAAGAGAACATACAAAAATTATATATAAAGATTTATTACAGAGCGTTGAAGAAACAAATAATTTGTTGAATGTTGAGTTTACAAAAACAGAATTGAATAATGCACTTAAGAAGACAAAAAAATACAGCACCAGGTAAAGACCAAATCTGGTATAGAATGATAATGCAACTCAGTGAAAAAGCTAAAGATATATTATTACAATTATATAGTAAAATTTGGGAGGAGGGAAAATTACCGTTGAATTGGAAGGAATCAATTATAATAGCTAAACCAGGAAAAGATAATTCAAACCCAGAAAACTACAGACCAATAGCTTTAACATCAAATCTATGTAAAATAATGAAAAAAAAGATTAATAATAGACTAGTATATTATTTAAGTAGTAAAGGATATATGTCAAAATATCAAAGTGGTTTTCGAAAAGGGAGGAGTACAAATGATCCAACACTATGTTTAGAGCATGACATTAGAAGAGCACAAGTAAATAAAGAAAGTGTAGTGGCAGTATTTTTTGATATAGAAAAGGCATATGACATGATGTGGATGGAGGGATTATTAATTAAATTATGCAAGTTGGGTATTAAAGGGAGAATATTTAAATGGATTAAAGACTTTTTAACAAATAGAAAAATACAAGTTAGAATAGGAGAAGTTATCTCAGGAAAATATATAGTAGAAATTAAATTAAATTAATTAAATTATGCAAGTTGGGTATTAAAGGGAGAATATTTAAATGGATTAAAGACTTTTTTAACAAATAGAAAAATACAAGTTAGAATAGGAGAAGTTATCTCAGGAAAATATATAGTAGTAAATGGAACTCCACAGAGGAGTATTATAAGTCCATTGCTGTTTTCAATTATGATAAATGACGTATTTAAAGATATTGGAAAAGACATGGGTTGTTCACTTTTTTCAGATGATGGAGCTGTTTGGAAAAGAGAGAAAAATGTTGATTTTATTGTTAAAAAATTACAAGAGGTTATTATTGAAATAGAGAAAGGGGCATTGCAATGAGGATTTAAGTTCTCAGTTGATAAAACGAAAGTAATGATATTTACTCAGAAAAAAATAAACAAGGAAATAAAATTGAAATTATATAATCAAGAGTTAGAACAGGTAAAGTGTATAAAATTTTTAGGGCTATGGTTTGATGAAAAATTAAAATGGCATACACATATTCAAAAAGTTGTTGATAAATGTAAGAAAATTTTGAATATTTTGAAATGTTTGGCTGGCAGTGACTAGGGAGCAGATAGACAATCACTAAAACAGATTTTACACAGGTATGATAAGATCCTACATAGACTTTGGATGTTTAGTTTATGGTTCAGCAGCTAAAACACATCTGGTTCACCCGCTTCGGATGTTATCATCCCATAGAATGGTGATTATCAGTGGTTATCAGCCCCATTGAATCGCCTCAGTTGGTCCTTGCTCTGCCTACTAGCAGGCTGTTATCAATCATTCTATCGGTGATAACAGCCGCTTGTCGCTAATAGAACCTTTTTTTTTTTTACCTTTTTTTAAAAACCTTTATTTATAATTTATCTGCGAATTTGAACAGGATATTAAGAATTTACTAAAAATACAAAAGCCAAACGTATCCGTCATAAGATTTTAATTAGGTATTTAAAAACAACTCACTAAAATCTAAAACCGTATTTTTTTTGTTTTGTTTATTTTTGTTCGCTTTTTTAAAAACCTATATTTCCAATATGCCTTTTATTTCTTTGGATTTTTTCCAATAATTCACTCAAAATAAATGCCAAAATTTAACATACTTGGTTAATTTTATTGGACCTTTTAATATGTTTGATTGAAATAAAAATAAGGACGGATCCCACAAAAACCCAAGAAGAAGAATAAGCTGACGTCATCCTATGCGACACTTACACTCCGGTGAGTAGAAATCTGCATCTGTCAAAATGTTTTTGTACTCTAAAACCAAAAATAACTCCAAAGTGTTACGTTATAAAATTACTGACTTAATGGCAGTAGGACTGTGATGCGAATGGTTGAAGACACGTTTGTAACATTTTTTCTGCCGGAACATTTTTTCTGCCGGAAAATATACGGTGGAAGCTAGCTAAATTAGCCTCTTGGAGGCTAATTGTTCCTGTACACTGTACCTGTGCTTAATACGTTTAATTAGCCATGATAGTCACATAATAATGTTTATAGTCATGCTTGTTGTTGCCACTTTGTAATATTGGAGGGTTGCTAAAAACATCAGTGTCCCTAGGCTGTGATGATCTTTAAAGTTCTGAACCCTGTCTGAATACACTGATTGCAGCTGTAGGTCATTTACTTGAATTAAAAATGAACTTGCGTCAGTACAGGCAAATTTCCTTTCTCCTGTCTGTTATTTATTGCTGTTGCACGCCAGATGAAGAGAAGTAAAGAGCTGAGAACCTGATCTTTGAACAGTCAGAGACCATAGCTGAGGAGCATCCAATGATGATACCAGAGAACCAGGAAGAGACTGTGATATCCTTGTCCCTATTGTGGTCGGGAGTGTTGCTAGGGTATACCCAGGACAGGTTGCCAGTCTGTCACAGGGCAACACAGAAATAGACAGAACACACAACCATGCACACACACACACACACACACACACTCACACCTAGGGAGAATTTAGAGAAACCAATTAACCTGGCTGTCTTGTTTCTGGACTGTGGGAGGAAGCCGGAGAACCCGGAAAGAACCCACCATGCAGAGGGAGAACTTGCAAACTCCATGCAGAAAGACCTCGGGCCGAGAATCGAACCCAGAAGAAAACTGAACTCGCGACTTAAGGAGTCCAGCCCTAAAATGTCAAAATTCTCACAGAAACAGAACTCTAGAAATTTTAAATCCATGTTGGGAAAAAGAAAAAAAAAGAAATGAGGAGTTTTGGATGGACAATTGAAAATAAAATTAAATTAAATTAAAATGAATAGGTTAGAAATTAGTCAAACAATGCCAATATCAATTATACCACCCTGGATTCTACCAGAAGCAAGAGTAGATATGTCAATAATGGAAAAGAAACAAGATAAATCATACATTGTAGATAGTTATTCAGTGCAGTTATATTTAAATAATTATTATCAATATGTTCAAATATATACTGATGCATCAAAAATAACTGGGAAAACAGGAATAGCGTTTGTAGTACCAGAATTCAATATAAAAATAGGAAAACGAATTACAGATGGATTATCAGTATACACAGGAGAAATGTTGGCAATATTATTAGCTTTACAATGGGTAGAAGACATAAAACCATTAAAAACAATAATATGTTCAGATTCAAGCTCTGCATTATTAAGTTTAAAATATAATGAAACAGATAGTCGGATGGACATTTTATTAGAAATATTTCATACATTACTCAGAATACAAAACATGGGTTTAATAGTTATATTTGTGTGGGTTCCAGCACATATTGGAGTAGAAGGAAACAAGAGGGCAGATAAAATGGTAAAGAGGGCAATTAAAAATCATATTAGTTTTACAGTTAAAAAAAAAGTAAAGCTGAAGGAAAGAGTATTGTTAAAGAGAACCTGATGAAAGTTTGGCAAAAAAAGGTGGGATGAAGATAAAACAGGAAGATGGTTTTATAAAATTCAGAAGATTGTAGGAGAAAGAAGAAACGGAAGAAGAAATAGAAAGGAGGAAAGAGTAATAACAAGGTTAAGATTTGGACATACAGGACTTAATTATACACTTTTTAAAATTCAAAAACATAAAACTGGTAAATGTGATTACTGTGATAAATATTAAACCATAGAACATGTTATATTAGAATGCCATAAATATAAAAAAAGAGAGAAGATATATGAAGAGAGAGTTTGAAAGTATTAAGGAGAAGATTAATTTATTAGATATATTGAGGAAGAATTTAGGGAGTAAACATGCAAATAATTATTCGATTTCTAAAGAAAACTAAAGTATTTCATAGAATTTAATTATAGTAAGTGTGTTTGAGTGAAGGCATGATATACAAAGTTGTGTACAAGTATGTATGTGTTTTTACGTGTGAATGTGTGAGTGTATGTTTAGATATAATTCATAGTAGAATATATGTATATATAGATGAGGATAAATATTTAAACCATCACGAACCACACTCCATACCAGTAAGTGGCGGTAATGCTACTAACAGTTTGTTGCCAACTGCAATAAAACCGACAAGAAGAAGAAGAACGCAGGGAATATTACGCTGTTCAAATTCGCCATTTTTACTCTCATAATATTGCCTTAAAAGTAGAGAGGGCCTTGACAATAGTTACTAATTTTGGTAAATTCAAGCTGGTGACATCCTAGTCCGAGTTACAACACAACGGGACAACCGATGGAAATGAAATGTGTGTCACAAAAGGAGCCCGAAGGGATGAAGGCTGCTAAGTGTTGCTAGCTGGTGGTAAGTTTGCTTATTAATTATCTTCATTTAATTATAAACAGTGCAGTGAAGATATATAACTTACGTTGGTTTCATAAATAATTATTTTATCAATTTTATTGTGACTTGTATGATTATTACAATAGGAATCATTCAGCTTCATGTTATAGCTGCATGCAGGCTGTTTGTTGCGACTTATACTTTAATTCATAAACTAACATGGTTTTAATTAAGCTCCATAAGACAGAGAGACTTTGATATTGTGATATTGTTGTTCTAACTGGTGACCTGTTCAGGGTGAACCCTGCCTGTCATCTGATGACTGCTAGAGATGGGCACCACCAGCCCCCCTCACCACCCTGCAAGGATCAGCGTGTTCAGATCATGTTTATGTCATGTTTATGAAAGTGTCATGACAGTCTTATTCACCCCCCTTCAAATAAAGTGTTACCAATTATATTTTTAATATAATTCTATGACAGAATTAGTACACTCAGTATAAAAATGAAGTTGTTGAATATTACATTTGAAAGTATATTTTAAGTATACTAAGTACAACTTGAAGTTGTTCCAAAAAAGTATGGTGAATTAATACAAAGTATACTAAAAGTTGTAATTTTATACAACTTAAGTACGACTAAAGTATAGTAAGTACAAAATTAGTTGTTCCAAAATAATACAGTTTAAGTACATCAATCAAAGTATGCTAAAGTATGTTAAAATTTAGTATACTAAAATATACTTTTTTTTACTAGGGCAGTGTCTTTCTGCACAGAGTTTGTGTGCAGAGCAGATCGGCGACAAAAAGGCCAAACTCATCCTGGGCTGGAGGGAAATCCAGGGCCACTTCACAAAGTTGGAAGATTTGATAAACATAGAGGGCATGACTCAGAAGAGGTTTTCTTCCTTCATGAAGGCAAACATCTTGAGTGCCTTGGGAAAATGAACTTTTATGAACTCTTAAATATATATATATAATTCCTGTGACAAAGACTGGATGGACAGGCAACTTTTGGGTTGCACTGGAGATAGGCACCACATGTACTGTAGATGCAGATTTACTGTTGAAACTGTTTTGCTTCAATCACTTAGGTAAAATTTTGGTATTACGCAACACAATTGGTTTTAGCAAGATTATTTCTAGCACCCAAGCTAGTTTGAAGGTTCCTTTTAGGGTGATCAATTAGTTAATGTTTTTGGGATTTTTCTATGATTGTTCTTCTTACATAACAATAAACATTAAGTGTGTAGTTTTTAAGTATTACACAACAGATGCCAATGTATCAGTGTTATTTCTTTCTGCATTTCTGCCATTGATGAAGGAATCTGGATTTTTTGAGCCCACACACAAACGATGTAGAGAAACAGAATCCCTGCTTACTGAATGGCTGCACTGCTGACTACAAGGGAAATCTGACACTGCTACTGCAGTAACTAAGGAACTACACCAGATTTGCACCAATCTGGTGCTTGCTAATCTCTCAGTGATGAGAAAAATTAATCTTCAGTGAGGCTGAAAGAACGTATTAGGCCTAGTTACGTTTTCAGGTACACCAATAACTCACTGTACTATTGGTTGTCCAGGAACAAAATATATTTTTCTATTGCTGTTAGTTCAGTTTTTATTTGAAACAAACAAACAAAAACTTGAGAAAGGATTTTTGATTGTTTTGAGCACTACAGCACACCCCAAAGTTGTCATGTGCGGTCAGACACTTCACTGCAATTCTAAAACAGTGCAGAAAATGAATATCAACGTTCGCAACTTCTTCAGTTCACTGACTGGGCCGTTGAAATTCCCCTTCAATAGGAGAGAACCCAGATGGATCACTGAATGAGGATGAGAATGAGAATTGAGCAGAATTGTGTATGAAGTTGATGACCAGGATAGCTGCATGAAAAAGTTGCAGGACAGTGGCCCTCGAGGACTGGAGTTGATGAGCCCTGTTCTAAATAGTCATCAAGTAAAACTTTTCAACTGTAAAGTTTTTATATGTGGAAAAAATAAATTGTAACATACTTTGTCCTCTAGTGTTTTACTCCTGTTCATTTTAATATGATAGATACAACTTGTGAATCTGCTCCCAGTAGGAATACTGCTTGATTTTATTTTATTCTTAAGATTGTAACATCTGAACTTTCAAAATTCAAAAGATGTAAAGCTCTAAATATTGTAACTCAAATTTGTACATGTTAATTAGAATACCAGTGTCTTTTTATTTGAAACACTATGAGAATAGCTACGCTACAATAGAAAAGATTGCATTTGCAGCAGAAGTCAGGAAAGGCTTGAGGACATACTAACTTGGTGCAATACTTTTGGCTCATCTCAACTCATAAATGATTCAATAATCTTTCTCAGTCATTTCCATTTCAATCCATCTTAAGCTGCATACCCAGACAACAACACTCCAATATTGTTTTGCGTCATTTTACGCAGTCAAGCTAAATCGCTATGCAAGCTTTTCAGGAATATTTGAGAAGAAGGTTAGATCAATCTTATCTTAAGTCAGGCATCAGGTTGGCGCCACAGACTCAGCAGCAGCATTTAAATCTTCTTCTGTCAGACCTGGCTAAATCGGTAAGACATCATTATATACCTGCTTTGAAATCCTATTATATACATGAGATCAAATTAGTCTAACAGAGCCTAATACCATTACATTTATACCATTTAATCCTTATAATATCAAATTTAGCTCCAAGTTAATCAAAGGTGATTGGAGGTTACTACATCATGCATCTCGTTCAGTATTGTTTGGGATCACAGAAACAGTCTCTAATGCTCCTAAGGAAACATACATGAAATGATCCTCACAACAGCATCTCACTGCCTTGGTGAAAAATAAATATACTAAGTATGTACAATTTTTGCATACTTGAGCATACTTGAATTCAGATTAATCATCAGTACACTTCAAGTTTGCTTAGAATAATTTAACTTGAAGTGTGTTATTTTGGAACAACTAGTTTTGTCCTTTGTGCATTTTAATTGTATTTATATACCAGAAAATCCCAATTTGAAGTGCATTAAGTACCACATTATTTTTTGGAACTACTAACGGTATGCTTGGTATACTTGAAGTATATGGCTTTTTCTGTAATATAAACATGCTTGATTAGTATATCTTAAGTGTACTATTTTTGTGAACATATTACATTTGAAATATACTTATAATGTCTTCTAAATATGTCAGCATAATATATTTTATATATTAGTACTGTGTTCAAAGTATGCTCCAATTAAACTGGTTTATTATAATTGCTAATAAAGTACCCTTTAGTTACTTATCAATGTCTTCCATTATTCTGCTTTTCCATTTTGTACATTACATGCTTCACCACACTACAGTACTGAAATTGTGCTAGGCTACAATAATATTGAAAGATAAATTACACAAGGAACCACACCCTTTCCAGGTAAAAGCAATATTTTCTTTTATTAAAGACATGCTTACAGGATACTTTATTCACAACTTTATGTACCGTATTTTCCGCACTATAAGGCGCACCTAAAAACCTTCAATTTTCTCAAAAGCCGACAGTGCGCCTCATAATCCGGTGCGTCTTATATATGGACCAATATTGAGCCACAACAGGTCTAGCAGCAGCCGCTGACTTCATTTTCGCCCGTAGAAGAAGAAGCGCGCGGTGCATGCTGGGATATTTGCACGCTGGTTTGTTAATAAAGTTTGACTGACCTATATACCCATAGACATAAACACTATCTACCTACTGTAATCAGGTCGTCTGCAGGTCATTTAGCACCACGTTCTCCATGAACATGCTATGCGTGAATGAGAAGGGTGACCATTGTCCGGCCACGCCCCGGCCCAGTCACGGAAGGCTCTCCTCATCGACCGAGTTGGACTGTTTTGTTGATATTCCTTTTAGTGCAGCTCCATCTAGTGGATGCATAACGTAACTCCAGCTTCTACTGTAGCGTCTATTCATGCGCCTTATAATGTGGTGCGCCTTATATATGAAAAAAGTTCTAAAATAGGCCATTCATTGAAGGTGCGCCTTATAATCCGGTGCGCTTTATAGTGCGGAAAATACGGTACTGTAAATATATTAATAGTTCACTAACAAACAATTAATACAACACTTAACTTAATAAACATAAACATTCCAGTGTGACATTTGTCATTCAAAAAAACAGAAACAATAAATGAAAGTTTCACTTTGAACATGAACTTAAATCCTTGGCTTCGACTGAAGTGCTCATTGTTGCACTTCCGTCTGATGGCTAAGCGCACATCAGAAACTGTGGAATATGGAAATTCCTGAAGAACAGGATCTGCAGAACAGAAACAGAAACATTTTCTTCAATTTTGACCATGTTAGACCATCTGGCAAAGAACAACATTATATTTCTAAGCATTAGCAGTATCAGGGTGGCATGCCAATATAACAAAAAAAATGTATGTTAATGTTATGTTACACACTGTATTCTAAAAAAATATATACTTTTTAAAGCACACTCTAAAAAGTGTATTTGGTCTGTACTTCATTTTATGGATTTATTTACATTAATCTCATTTAATTCTTTTGCTTTAATTATGACAACTTATTTTCATATGTTCAATGAACTTAAAAGTTACACATTTTTAATTTAAAGGCACTTTTTACTTTGACTTTACGTGAAACAATTCAGTTCAATGCTGCGTTTGTATCCTACTTCCGATGTCATGACTCCAGCTTCACCAGGGACAGATTCTGTACCAACCAGGGTGCTATGGAGGTTCAGGATTAGAACACAACGCACAAATGGAGGCTGTAGTCCTCAAAACAGCCATTGCAGGTTCAATTCCCAGCCTGTTGACTTTTGCTACATGTCTTCCCCCTCTTTCTAGTGAAATGTAGCTATGCTGCACACACCAAGCTGAATATTTTGAACTAAATGTTAAAGGTTCAGTTGCAGACCCAGACTGACAAGCAAGTGCTTTTTATTTATTTATTGAAGACGTCACTTCTAGTCATTATTTATTTATTCATATTTTGGAGGAAGATACAGACTTTTGTCAGTGAGGAGGAGGGCTGACAATAATGAAGAGAAATGCTTATGAATAAAACATTAAATTTACTGGGAAAACTGTGCTTGCATGAAGATGATTTCTTGTTCTTTTTCTGAATGGAGCTCAGCTGAGTGAGGACAGAGATGTTTTATTTCCTGTCCTTTTGCAACCTTCAAAAATATTCCAACTTTTAAAATGCAGTTTTAATATTGATAACAGAGTCCACAATGTATCAATGACTGATTGGTACTAACCCAATTCTCTCTGAGATGCGAGATCCTTTTGTTCCTCAGTGTCTTAAAAGAAAAAAGAAAAAAACATAAAATTTGTGGCTTCCATCAGATTAGACAATCACATACTTTCAGTGCAGAATGACGGTTTGGGACTGATGAAATAGAATACAAGTGTTTAATATGAAGATTCTGCTGAGTGAGTTCAGAAAAGCTGCAGAGCCTTGTTGTCCTCCGAGGTTGATGCCATCACGCCTATGAAGCATGATACGGTGTCAGGATCAGTCCCATGTGATCTGCCCATGCAGAATTCAGCATCCTATGTCTAGTGGCTGTGAATGGTAGATTTAAATAGCTGCACGTCTTTTTCAAATATATGTAGTTGCATTTGTTCATGTGCGTGTCTGAGAGGAAAATGTTAAAATGGGTCAGGCACTAAATGTCTTGATTTGCCAAGCAAATGTAGGGCAGAATTGTTTAACTGTTTAGAAATGTATCTCAGTTGTTCAGAATCAAGTCAAGATTTTTTAAAAGTATTTATATGTGCTTATTTCATGTTTATAAGTGCATCTTTCTAAATGTCTGTGGCAGTGTGACACTGTCAGTATTTAGAAAAAAAAATCATGTCTGAGAAGACCCCATTTGGAGTAAAGTACGGTACTTAAATCTCGATATTGACTGGATTCAATGTCATGATGTTTTTCCTTACAGATAACTGTCCCCAGGGCAAATATGGCTACTGTGTAGCTTACTGTGGTCACCAAGTGGTGCTATTGATTTTAATTGAATGGAAAATGTAATGATCAGCAGAGTCACTTAGTTAAACCAGGAATAAAAATTCCAGCCTCAAAAGCAAACAGCAAAATTAAATAATTTCAAAATATCACAGCAAAGAAAAATAAATCGAAAACAGCAAATATAAAAATAAAACATAAAAATAACTCAAAAAGGCCGCATTGCCACATTAACGCTATAAAGGTGTGAATGTGTGAATGAATGTATGAGTGACTCAATGTAGCCTGCAGCACTTTGGGGTACTGTAGACTTCAATAAAGGCCATTTACAAATAAACATTTTAAATCTGTCTACTGTGTCCAGGCTTGTTTCTACTTAAGAGCCTCAAAGTAAACTGAAGATCTGACAAACTTTAAAATATTGAAAGCTTAGTTATAGAACACCTTCTATTAATGGGCTAGTACATTTTGAGTTTACAAACACAGAATGAAACATAAGTGTATATTTTCATTTGTGAGATGTGTGGGTATTTTCTGTAAGGGCAGCCTGGATCAAAGCTCCCGACTCTTTAGTATCTCACCATTTTATTTTAGTGACCCAGCTTTGTACTCCTCTTTCTGTCATTGGATCAGAATCTCTCCCCATCTCTGCCCTACTTTGTAGCTCCTTTATCTCTTTGCACATCATCTTTGTCTTTTCCATTTCCTGGCTTTCAGTCACTTCAAGGGCCTTTTTCTCATCATGTTTTAAAAAGCCATTGTGTCTCTCTTTTTCTTCATCTAACCAGATCTGACTTTTACACTTTACTTTGCGCTTTATTCATGTTTTTCTCCCATCTATTCACTTTTTAATTTCTTTTATATCATACTCAATTCATTCTGTCAGCTGTTTAAAACTGTGAAGTTTTGTTTGATTCTCGTTAGCCGATGATGATAAACCATGGTTTTTGCCGTAGAAATTATATAGTTATTTGATGTTAATTTGCATGATGTCCAAACTGGTGAGGGTCGTAGTCTCGGGGCATATGGTCTTTGATGCCATATGTCCCAAATGTTATCTGAGACATGCCCCCATATGTCTCGGATATCATTCTCAGTCAGGGCTACCGGCCAGTAATCATTTAGATCAGGGGTCCCCAAACTACGGCCCGTGGGCCGGATCCGGCCCGCCACCTCATTTGGTCCGGCCCCCTGAACAATACCGGATCTGGCCCGCCTCCTCATAACAGAGAGCATTCAGTGTTTTTTTTTCATATATTGTATTTTCCGGTTTATATGTGGATTTTTCTTCAACCACCAGGGGGCTTTTGAGCAAATGTGAAACTTACTTTCCCTCAATGGAATATATACTCGTCAGTCCCAGTCACCGTTTCGCTGACGGTTTTTTCCATTTGCATTGTGGGCAAAAATCGATCTAAAAACGCAAATATGTCGTCGACCGTAATCCTCCCCCCCCCCCCCATTTCTCGCGCCTCAACCCGCCCGCCCCCTCAAATAAAGACAA
>NW_015115936.1:27400-29217 GCF_001443285.1 Poecilia latipinna
CCTTAATGACCTTTTTACTTTGACTTTACTTGAAATAATTAAGTTCAATACCATATTTGTATCCCACGTCTACCATGGCTCAAGCTTACCAGGGCCAGATTCCCTGCTAAGCAACTCTGTGGATAGAGTCATCGTCTCGTGATTGGAAGGTTGTAGGTTCAATTCCAGCTTCCTCCTGACACATGTCAATATGCCCTGGGCACAGCATTTAACCCCAAATTGTCTACTGATCNCCCCCCCCGGCTCGGCTCGACAGGCCCGCCCCCCGACCACAAAAGGGAACTGTTATATTCCTTCTCATAACTTAACAAACTATGATTCAACAGAACCTCAGTGGAACGAGACTTAGTTTATTAGCCATTTTTGCCTCAGAACAACATGAGATCAATACGCTCATACCACACTTGGTATTCTTCCACATAGGACACAAAATAGTACCATTGAATAATGTATTGTTTTATCGCATACATAACAGGGACACTTATACTTCTTTGATTATTATTGTTGATTTTAGGCAGGGTGGGATGGCTGCTTGAGCCAGGGAGAGGTTAAAGATCCTGGTAACAGCAGCTTTCTTGGGGTTTAGTGCCAGAAGCACACATCTGACAACATACAATGGGTGTATGTTGAAGTATTTTGAGAAAATCTGCACTGTTAATAAGTTGTATACTAGTCACTGTGTAATCCAAGTGTTATATCTTCAGTGTTGTACCCGGCCACTCATCCATTGACTACTTGAGATAGACACCAGCACCCTCACAACTCCTCCAGGGATAAGCGTGTTGGACAATAGATGATGGATGGATGGATGGAAAAGAGGGAGGGGGGGAGAGAAGTAGATCCAGGAACAGCAGTTATACTCTAAAAAGTGTTTTTGGGCTGTAGTTCATTTTATGGGCTGATTTACATTAATCTCACTTAATTCTTTTAGTTTAGTGATGGCAACTTACTTTTTTGTGTTCAGTTAACTTAAAAGTTACAAATCTTTAACTTAAAAGGAACTTTTTACTTTGACTTTATTAAAAAAAAATTTGTTAAAATCCAGTTTCATATTCTATGTCTGACCACCTCGGTTTATTATGATCATCCAACTCAATTCATTAAGTTTATCCAATTCAGTTTACTAAGTTTATCCAACTTTTGGGATCTGGGGTTGTTTGAGTTTGGTTTTGGATTTCGTCATCTCATATCTTCTGTTTTGGTTTTGTTTTGGATTATTTTTGTGCTCCCCTGGATGTTCCTGTTTGTAAGTTGGATTCTGGTTTTATTTTATTCAATACCCCCAACTATGCTGTTTTTTGCCTTCTGCTTTTGGGTCCACTTCAACACAACATAACACCAACTCAATTGATTAAGTTTATCCATCTCAATTTACTAAGTCTTTATAACGTAATTCATTAAGTGTTTAACATGACAAATTTAAGTCATTCTTACTCAAACCATTTTTTTTCTAATAAAAAATTTGAATCTCAATGACTATACATTTTAAAGGTTTTATTTGCTCTAGTGGCTTTTCTTTGATAGTGAATTGACAGGAAAGTGGGTAATGAGAGAAGGGGGAATACATGAAGGTTGCCTGGCCAGGAATCAAATCTGCAACAGCCACATCGAGGACTAAGGCCTCATATGTGCACTCTGAAAAGTGTATTTGGGCTGCAGTTCATCTTATGGACTTATTTACATTAATTTCACTTAATTCTTTTCCTTTTGCTATGACAACTTACTTTTTTGTGTTCATTTAACTCAAAACTTACAGATCTTTAACCTAAAGGAACTTTTCACTTTGACTTAAACCAGAGGTTCCCAAACTGTGGGGC
>NW_015115936.1:35012-36463 GCF_001443285.1 Poecilia latipinna
GATTAATGTAAAGTCCATAAGATGAACTACAGCCCAAACATATAGCGGATGAGAAATCTGAAACTTTGTAAGCTTTAGCTCTTCAAACAGCTCAGCTGTAGCATGTTCAGCAAAAGATGTGAATCCACTCAGACCAAAGCTTACTCACAATTCACAGGAGCTCTCTCACCTCTAAAGCATCAACCTGAGAAGAGTAGAGAAGCGATTTGTAAGTGAGCCATTGATGTCAGTGACACCTGTGTGATATCATTGTATGACGTTGTACTTATCTGTCTGTCAGTGTGTGATCTTACTGTTAGGTCATTGTGCCTCTGATGCTTGGATTGTATGTGTGAAGTCAGTGTTCAATGTTCTGATATTTGATGTCTGTCTAAAACACGATCTAAGTGTTTGATATCAGCTTCTCCTCGCTGATGTTAGTACATAGCCTTTTATTGTAATATAAAAGGGACAAACTTATCACGTGATGGAAGTGCCTGATGATAAATAAACCATAGTTATTGATGTTTAATATTAGAGAAAATGAATCAATGAATTAAAATTAAAGTCATATAGTCAATTCCCAACTTAGAATAAGAATAAATTGGAAATTGTAGGTCAAAAGGTTGGTGTGAATTTTTATTGTGAATGCTGTAGGCAGTGCTGTGAATGCTGTAGGCATTACACTCTTGAGTTCCTATATCTCTTTATTCTTTATTATTTGGCCTTAGCATTGCAGTGCTGCAAAGGCCTATTGTAATCATACTGTTTTTTTTTTCTCAGCGCAAATGAATTGGCTTTTTGAGTTTTTATCATATTCAAAATCTCACCAAACTTGGCAGACACGCCAAGACTGTGAAAAATTTACATATTTTAAGGTCGTCGCAAAAATCACACAAGAAACGGGTCAACAGCACCACCTGGCAACTTTCAAAACACTCTCCGCTATGACCTTACTTCATCGTAGAGAAATGAAATTAGGTACACTTGTAGAGCTCATTTAATATTCACTTATTGTCATAGTGCAACTCAAATAGGAAGTCGGCCATTTTGGATTAAAGTTCCAATTTTGATCCCATTTTGGCAGTTTGATCAAACTCCTAGGGATTTCAGTTGATCGGCTTCAAACTTGGTCAGATTGTTTAAAAGACATGGCTGATTAAAAGTTATCAAAACGGTGAGTTTTTGTGCATACTGAAGGGGCATTGCCAGGCGTCAAAATTCTCCTACTCTCCATGAAACACGAAACTCTTATATCTCCTACACAAAACCCTAACCCTAACCCTTGTGCGTGAACCGTTAGATAAGGCTTCTGCATGTTGGTGTTCCAGCTAAATCCTGAATATACCCAATTTGGTTGCAGAGCGGGCTTGTAATGTCGGTCTCACCTACCGGTTCGGGATAAATCAATCCTCCTGTCTCTTCTCTGGGCCTTTTCCCCTTTGCAAAAAAACTTTCCAAAGACACCTGAT
>NW_015115936.1:40436-42817 GCF_001443285.1 Poecilia latipinna
GGTCCCATCTGGGAGTGATGAGAGACAATAACACCCGAAGTGTTGCTTATTTCCACAGCCTGCTTGGTCTCTACGAGGTGAAGCAGTTTGAAGCTTCATTGCCTCATTAGCTGCCGGTCGCCACATGTTACACAGAGCAGCTTGTAATGTTTGACTCACCTACCGGTCCGGGATAAATCCATCCTCCTGTCTCTTCTCTGGGCCTTTTCCCCTTTGCAAAGAAACTTTCCAAAGAAACCTGATCTGTTTCTTACTCATTTTGCTGCTTGTGGGCTCAGTGTTGGCGCGCAAGTAACTGAGAGAATCCGGTTAAAGGATTTTCAAAATAAAAGATCCTCCAGACTCAAATTAAACGGAAATATTTAATTATTTCTTGCACGGCCCGGTACCAACCGGGGGTTGGGGACCACTGATTTAAATGATCAGCCCCAAGCCATGCTTCAACCCAGAATTATGAAACTTGGTACACATGTGTTTCTTGTCAGGACCTACAAAAACATCTCTGGAGCCGTGGTCCAAACCCAACAGGAAGTTGGCGATTTTGGATCAAAGCCGCCATCATGTCGTTTTGTACATCGTATCTAGTCGAACTCGTCCTACATCTTTTGAGATACAGACTTCAGAATCACTCAGCACACCCTCGAGCCATTGAAAGTCAAAACTTATCAAAAGATTTGTCATACATCAAAGCATGTGGGCGTGGCTTAGTGTCAAACTTTGACTATTCCCCATGAAACATCAAGGTGCAATAACTTCCACATACAAAATCACAGCTTCATCAGACTTTCTATGTCTCATTATAGACCGGCCCTCATCACATTCACATGATCAATTAGTGACATCTAAGCCCCGCCCCCTTCCAACAGGAAGTCACCTGTTTTTTCTGCTGGATATCTTACTTTTACTCTTTGGGTTTAAACTTGTGTCAAGTAACATAAATGACATGATGAAGTCTGTCAATGCTTTAGCTGCTGGCTGAACCTTGTGGGCATGGCCCAATGGCGAATTTCAATCCCTCGTCGTACGCATACGATCGTCTCTAAATCACACAAGCATCATCCGATTTTCAACAAACTTGTTATGAATAACTCTTGTGAATCTCTGAAGACCCCAATAATATTACATTGTAATTTGACTCCACTGTGCCCCCTTGGTTAATTCATTAATATATCTCCTCACTGCATTGACCAATCTGCACCAGATCTTTCGTGCATCGTCAGGGAGTGCTGCCGAACACATCTGTGCATATCACCTAGTGGACTGGTATGGGAACTGAGCGAGAGCGTTTGCGGTGGCTGGCGGGCAGCGTCACCAGAGCTCCCGCGGTCGCCAGGAGGGCGGAGCGGCGCTGAGCTGCGAGGACCATATGACGTGGCTTTAATTTTTATTCTGGTTGCTAATTTTTTCTCTGCGCTTCTTCTCCTGCATACTTCATGCCATTTTCAACATTCAACTTTTATGCTATTCAGCTTGCTGTCCTAATGCCGGCTATATTTTTTGGTATTCTTAACCTTCATAATTTTGAGAATATTCAGCTTTTTATGAATTTTTCACCCCCAAAGAAATGGGGGTCAACAGTCACATCCTGTGGCAGAATTGAGATTTACAATATGAAATGTCCGTTGTGTTTCACTGTGGCTGTTTCAGGTCCTGCCTATTAATTGCAAAGAATCATCCAGTTTCAGAGCTGTCGTGGAGGACACAAGGGAGTGGGCATTTTGAAATTGGGCAGTTAAACAGCTTTTGTGCTGTTCACCACTTGGGAATAATTTGAGCTTTTGACATTGCTTTTTTCGTGCTGCATGTACCATGTTTTTTGTAGTCACCATGCACAACGATGCCTCCAAACAAATGTCGATATCTTAGGAACCATAAAAGGTACAAATGTCATTCACCAACCGTTTTCATCAGAAGGAATAGGAAAAATTTTGGTCCTTTTCAAATTTTAAATTTTACATGAGTGTGTTTTTTTTTGTTTGTTTGTTTTTTTACATTGCATAGAATATATTACTTCTAATACTGTTTGGGTGAAATTTTTGCATTGTTCAAAAGCTCTTACTCCTCTTCAACTGTTTTTCTGTTATAATAATCCCATTTAGGCATTTTGCAGGATTATAGTTTGTTCTGGTGCATCTGCCTATTTCTTGCATCTCTGCAAGTCTTCAGCAGTTGACTTCAAAGGTTTTGGCATTTTCAACAAAAGCATTCAGCATTCACACTTGCATTTTCACAGGAAATGCACACTTTCTAGTTTTTTTTTTAAACATGTAAAGACTTATCAATGTAGTTCTATTTTGTGTATTTTGTGAAAGAATTATTGTGAGGCAGAAAAAACATCAGTGGTGGAGAAAGTACTCAAAAAATGTACTCAAGTAAAAGTA
>NW_015115936.1:47619-51815 GCF_001443285.1 Poecilia latipinna
TTTAGACATATGTAAAAAAAAAAAAAAAAAAGAGTCTGAACAATATTTTGTTTGTTTTCTATTTACATAAGAAAACAAAAGGGGGAAATATAAAACATTTCTGATAAATCTTTACATTTAGAACATCTCATAGTCTACTTTCAATTCTAGACAGAAGATTTGGAAAACTTGTGACACCCTGGAATATTTTAGTTTTGGAGAATAGTAACATGCAAAATTGCTTTCAAATTTTTAAATAATATCAACAGGGGGTGGAGAAGAAAGAGACTCTAGTTCCTAGTCGATTTATAGATATGGTTAATTATGAATTTATTCATTTGACATTGGTATATTGTGAGTTTATTTAATGAGCTCTTACAGTGCCTTCCTGCATGACTGAAATATAGTTATATAGAAGATCTTACTAAATTAAAATTGGTAATGTAAAACTGAATAGCTTCAATCAGTATCTATGCCATGTTTATTTAAATATTCATGAATTTCCTGCATCACCTCTAATTTTAATTGTATAAAGTTACAGTTGGATGTAATTGTTATCATTGAGAAAACTTTGGTTAAAAGTACTATGAACTTCTACGGAGCCCCTTAAGGGAACATGGGAAAAAAATTCAGATAAAATGTGAACAACTTTTAAAATTCTAAAAAGAAAACCAGACATAAATACAACACTCAGCTGTTTTGAAAAATATCAGGATAATGGTAACATTTTCATTAATGGTATAGATTTGATTCGTTTTCTTTTTGACCTAAATTATTAAGGAAATTTTACTGGTTGTCTTAAAGCGTGGCAATTTCACAAAGATGCTTTTGTGTAGAATTGGACACTATTAACTTAATTATTTTACATATGCATTTGAATAACCAATTTCTGAAAAGTGTATGTAGCTGATATACTAAATTTTGTTTACATTTTTAATGATCTTTGATAGTTTAATTTTGAGAGGAGTTGATTCCATAATCGGTTAATTCTGAAACATCTGAGGGTGAATCATCTTAACGCATTTCTATTTTTCTTTCTCCTTGGAGCTCAGAGACTGAGGCAGTGGCCCTTATCTGAGCAGCTCCAGTGACCCTGAGCCTGGCTGAAACAAAAAAAAGGAAACAAAATCAGAGCCAACTCTTCAATTACATCACAAGCTAAAGAAAAGACATTTAATTTATAATTATGTGAGCAAAAGGTGGCATACACTTTTATTTTCTTAATTTACTTTGTGTTTTACTCCAGCAGTTCTGCTTCCTGTGGTCTGTAGGGGCCGGGTTTTGCGGGTTCAGGGCCGTGAGAGGGGGATCGCGTGGCCTCGGCGTCAGGCCTCCGCTGTTCTTAGCCACGCTGACTTGGACATTTGCACTTTCTACACATGAATTGTGCCATCTTCTGCTGGACTGCTGTCTGAGAGCAAAGACCTGCTGGACGATTCTTACACCTTCTACAGAGGTCAGTGAGGTTGGATTGATTTTTCCTGTTGTCACCTGAAGGCGGATTGCAGCTTACAGGATCTCGCATTGGATGTCTGACTGTGATCTCTGAGGAAACACCTGGTCTCCTATGGCAGAAAAGACCAACGGCTTCTGCCCGACGTGAGACGGAGGTTTGAAAACAATGATTCATCTGCTGTATCTCTCAGCCTCTCCCTTCCCACACAAGGGGGGCCACATACTTTGTCCAGATTTTTCTGCACAGCGGGACTGAATGCTGCCCTGGACAGATTCTGATGGGGCAAATGGAACATCACATGTAAAGTTGGACTGAGACTCAGAGGCGGTCCTGTTTGTTGCCATGGTTGGTCCTGGGATTTCCCTCAGTCTACAGGTTGGAGACAAAATGGCTGCCAACAAAACTTTGTAGCTCTTAATGATTTTTCTAGAATTTTTGAATTGTATGATGCCACTTTTTCTCACCTTAAGTTTATTTACAGCAAATTCATTATCTACTGCCTTTGCACTCTGACCTCTGCTCTTTGACCCCAGAATAAGTTTAACGGTGCAGCAGGGTGTTAGAACTCTCTGCAGTTCGCAGAAATATTGTTTGCCTGAATGATTATAACTCTGATTGTCCAACATCTGGCTAATATGTTTCTCTCCTCCACCAGGACAACAATTGAAACAGGATAAAAGTCGGTAAAATTGTTAATTTCCTGATTTACAAAAGCACAACCAACCACACTTGGTCAAAGTTCTAGTTGGTTCAAATTACAGTGGCTACAAATATGAGGACTATTATTTCAAGTTATGACTTAAATTTATTTGGAATCCATTTCAAATCTTAGGAAAATCTACTCTTCAGAAAATTACTCAACCAAATTATGGGTTTACTGCACATATTTTCGATCAACTATTAAATTCTTTCACTGAGGTGTAAACACCCTGTTTACTTTACATCCAACTGTTACAGTTAGCAATGAAAGAAAATTTGGGCTAAATGATTTGCGTGACTTTCTTAAGAGTTTCTGTATCGAAACACTAAACAGTGTTTCGATACAGAAACAGGGGGAGATGCATGGAATTAAACTATTCGAGCAAATTCTGAGTTAATCTAATCTATTGAGAAATTTTTCAGTTTTGGGCTTCAACAAAATATAAAAGAGGTTAAATCAAAATTCACAAATGTTTTAATTACTCGAATGAGTTTCTAAAGTAATACTGAATATTCTGAATTGAATACATGAAAATTAACAATGATGTCAAGATTTTAAATTGTTTGATTGCTGCTTCTCTCTTGCTATAATTCAAAATAATTTGTTTAACCAAGTCATGCAGAAAGGTCTAACCTGAACATTATATCATTTAATAAATCTAGTTGTATCAAATTTCTCCCCAAAACTGCCAAAAACATTGATAAATATGATCAACGCTACAAAGGAGTGTAATTCTGTTAAACAAATATTTTGTAGAAGGGTTTCAAGAGAACAAATTGTTCAAAGGTTAAAATTGTTGAACTTATGGGATTTAAAATCATGATGAGAATAAAATAAGTCAGTTAAATATGGAGTGACAGGGTTAACTTTATTCTTGTAAAAAAACAGGCTAATCATTCTGTGAGGGTTTAAAATGGGAAGAAAATATGAGGATTCACATAAAAATTGGTCTAAATTGGGATTTACAATTGAGCATTTATGGAACTGATTAAAGGGGGTCAAACAGATTGACAGAATAAAAAAGAATCTAGTCCTATGTGTAATTGTTGATACAAGGTAATAATGCCTAAACATTTCTCATAATTTACAGTTTTTGGTCTGAGACAAAATAGGGTTGTCTTTTATTACATGAATGGAAAATATTACAAGGGATCTTGATTTGGCACGGATCATTAACTTTTCACAGTATTGATGATACTTTACAAGCCTTCAGTGTAGAGGGTTGCTTCTTGTTAAATGAGGACTATTTGATTGAAGTTAATTAAAATAACAAAAGCAAAACATTTATGTATGGTTTAAGATTTCTGGTAAAGTTTCTATTAGGGATAAATCTTATATACATTTCAAATGATATTTCTTTGATAAAACATGACTGTGGGCAGTTTTGCACATTTATTTCATAATCTGATCTTTTACATGATTTTTTGTTTGGTTTCTGATTTTGTCTGATCCTATGAATATGCCAACACTTAAACAATGTTATTCTTGAAGGTTGAAATGTGCTACTTAATTTAAGCATTTCTTTAGCTATCATTAAGAGGAGAACTGGAATAACAAATGTTACTGATATATCGATGCTCTATTGGCTTAGTATGAGAAAAAAAAACAAAAAAAAAAACAAAAAAACAACGGCAACTTGATCTTCAGCTTCAAAGAGAAGCCTTTAAATAAAGAAAAAAGAACATTATATTTACTAATCAGATGATGCAGAATCTTAAAGAACCTTCCTTGCTCTCCTCATCACCTGTGGATGCTGCTGTTCCCTGCCTGAGGTCCTCGGCTGTTCAGTACATCACTTCCAACACAGAGAAGGGCAGCGGTACCAATAGAACCCACCTGCCTATCAGATGGTATCCCAGAACCTAAAGACGACCGTTGAACTCCGGCTTTCTATAGTATAAGGGCAGTACTAGTATCTAGTGACAAAACAACATTTTTCCATTCACTTTAATGTTCTTTATATAATCCATTGATTTCGCTTTTTGTTGTGTTTTTTCTGTTGCAGAATGAAGTCCAATCCTTTCTGGGTGTGCCGGGGTGTGAGACTGTGGGCGCCTTCCA